>NC_091308.1:1095913-1263413 GCF_038502225.1 Cherax quadricarinatus
ACCTAAAGAGGATCGTCATTGGCACTGCATCCCTCGTTTTGAAAGTTCTCATTATCCATCCTATCATTTTCCTCGCAGATGTGATGACACCGTTGTGATCGTTGAAGGTGAGATCCTCTGACATTATCATTCCTTAGGCCTTCACATTAGTTTTTCGCTCTATTGCATGGTTAGAATTTTTTAGATTCCTTTGTAGCTATTATTTCCTAAAGTTTTCCATAACTGAGTAACTAAAATTTGTCCTCATTGAACATCATATTGTTTTCAGTGGGCCACTGGAAAACTTGGTTTATATCCGCTTGGTGATTTACCGTGTCCTCAGTGGATGACACACTCATGTAGATTCTAGTATCGTCTACAAAGGAAGGCACGGTGCTATGGTTTACATATGAGGATGAGGAACAGGATGTGGGGTGAGTACTGTACTTTGTGGAACAGAGCTTTTCAATGTGGCAGCCTCCGATTTAACTCTACCTTTACTCATATAAAAGAGAGAAGCTTACGACGACGTTTCGGTCCGACTTGGACCGGTGTGAGTTTGTCAATGGTCCAAGTCGGACCGAAACGTCGTCGTAAGCTTCTCTCTTTTATGTGCGGGTTATTTGTGTATCGTTCCAGTCACGGTATTGTGCCTTTTTGTTATTTATCTACCTTTACTCCTTGTGGCTGTTTGTTAGTAAGTTAAAGATTAATTTGAACATTTTTTCAGTTATTCCTTTAGCACACATTTTTGTGCTCTATTACACCCTGATCGCACTTGTCGAAGGTTTTTGCAGAGTCTGTGTACACTTCATCTGTATTTTGTTTGTCCTCATGTCATAGTGGTCCAGTAGTTGCGAGAGGCAGGAGCGACCTGCCCTGGGTTGTGCAGTTGTTGGGAATCCAAGTGGTAGGCGATCATGCTTCATAGAACTCTTTCAAAGGTTTTTCATTGTGTGGGACGTTAGAGCTATCGGTCTATAATTCTTTACTCTTGCTTTGCTGCCATCTTAATGGAGTGGGACTATATCCATTGTCTTATCGACTGTGGGATGACGCCTGTGCACAGGCTCCCTCTTGTTAAGAGTTTGTCTTGTTAATCGTTTCTGTATAGAAATACCACAGAAGTGACAGTAAAATATTAGTAAATTCTACAATGAGTTTATGTTGTAGTGTAATCACTTGTGCTGCTTATCTTCGTCAAGCTGGCTGTCTGTTTTTTATTTTATTTTAACACAGGGTTTTACAAGATCAGGTTAAGGATTTCTACCTTTATTTGCTAGCTGATAGCTGTTACCTACATTAGCTCACACACACACACACACACACACACACACACACACACACACACACACACACACACACACACACACACACACACACACACACACAAAAGAAAGGAGGCTGACAGTATCCCTGACGAGTGTCTAATGCTGTTGATGGTGAGAACAGCGGCAAGTGAAACACCTTGAAGTTGCTGAATTCATCAAGGATCAACAACTCGGATTAACGAACGAGAAATTCTTGTCGCACAAGGAACTTGATGCCACTCAGGTCATCACAGAGCATCAACATGGGTTCACGAACAGAAACTCTTGTATTGTACATTTTTGTTAATATAACTATGTATTAGAGTAGTAAAGTAGTGGAAGAAAGAAGTAAATAACGTAAAAGATGAATCTTGTAGTGTTTGTTAAGGAAAATAAATAACTTGCTACCACCACCCACTTGACCTGCCTTCTGACTTTATGATCACTTCTTCACTTGATCTGTCTTATGATTATCTCCCCATTCGCTTGCACAGGTGTAACTTGATAATGGTCCAGGATGAGTCGAAACGCCGTTTAAAGTTTCCTCTCCAAAGTGTGGGTTATTTGTCACCAAATACGACACCGTTAGTTCACGTCAGCAGACCGAAAGTTAAGACACTTGCTCAGAAGCTTGAACTTACTACTTTCCCACTCTAACTCTTACACACACATACACACACACACAAAAAAAAATAGACGGGGGAGAGGAGGCCAAGTGTCTATCTACAAGTGCTTTTGACAACTAGTAACTCTCTCTCTCTCTCTCTCTCTCTCTCTCTCTCTCTCTCTCTCTCTCTCTCTCTCTCTCTTGTCTGATCCACAGTATTGAATTCAGCCAGCACACAGCTGACAAGTTGATTCAGACGCTACAAATATTCTAGCAATTATTGCCTTGCTGGCCACTAGTGAGGTGGATGTTTTGCGCTAACCTCACTCTCTTAACAATTTTTTCTACCTTCATTGCTGATAAATTCTTGGTGTTTCGACAGTTTTATCAGTGACGTGGCCATCAGAACACCTAGGTGTGGCAACACCAGATAATGTAACAAATATGGAATACTTCAACACTTATAATTAGCGAAGCCTCTACACACACCCGAGATGAAACCCTTACCCAAGGCAGTGAGAGGTGTGTGTGATGTTACCTGTTTGTGGTTGCAGGTGTCGATTCACAGCTGCTGGCACCTCCCCCGTGTGTGTGTGTGTGTGTGTGTGTGTGTGTGTGTGTGGCGGGAGGGGGGGAAGGTCATGGTGAAGAAAGTTGTTAACCTCGTCTACCTCTACATTTCGTTCCCACTCTCGCCGCTAACTGAGAAACTCTCATAATGCCACATAACCACAACTGTGTTCTGCAGGTGAAGAGGAGTGAAAAACGTAGATGTATGAGGAAGGTAATAGGCTATTTTGTCACATTTACATTACAACGTCATCTGTTGACGCCACAACGTCATCTGTTGACGCCTTCCTGAATTTGTCACACTATCGTGGCTACAACACTTCCCAGCTAACACATACACATTAGGAATGAAACTAGACATTCGGTCCTACGTGCATGTTTTTGATAGTGTTTTAACACTGACCGAAACGTCTGCAATTTATTTATTTGGCAATGCTTTGTAGAGTTTATTCGTCTTTTTTTCCATTTTGTTCTTAATTACGCAGTCAGTGTTCATTACGGCCTTAATACTATTAACCTTAAGATGAGATGAAAGTGTCATCAGACATTAATTGTTTACACTAACTATATTTTCTTACCAGCAATGTAAGACTTGATAAATTTTGTATAACACACTGAACTAGAGTATTAGATGATCTTGTTCACTAGTTAGTTTATTTACATCATATAGTCCACACAGTAGATGATTTACATTACATAGGAGTGCTGTTATTTGTTTTTCTGTATCAAAAACACATAGACGGACAGAGAAATCTCGAAAACTTTTACTTGTATGCATGCTACACTTATATCTGTTTTTGTGTTACTTAATACTTCTTATTTCTGTAAAATTACATTTCCTGTTTAGTACGCCATACCTGAGAGTAGGCCGGGGGAGCGTCCACCCCTGAAACTACTGACATTTACACGAGTAAAAATGAATTTAGGGCAAGAGTCATGCTCTCAGAAATAAAAGTCAGATCCAGTATAACTTTTGAACCTTTGGCTGTGGCTCACACAACTCTTTGTTCACACAGTGTGTTCACTTTTGTGAGGTATGAGCGTTCACGCAGTGTTATGTTGACAACATTGTGAGCTGTGAGTGTTGAGCTGACCTGGTATCATTTACAAGTATTAGTATAAGCATTATTGAAGCTGCGCATCTTGTTAATTGTTCTACTATCTTGTTCTTCATTCTTACGTACTTTGATAACCTCTTATATTGTTTTCATTGTCATACTTTAAATAGATATATCACAGGTGTACATACATTCTTACATACATACATACTCGCATACCTACATACGTACACATGCATACGTACATATATACATGAATCACCCCAGTGAATTGCGTTTTATCACACGAAGCCTTTCAAAAATTCAGTTCACAATTCATTGTGGTGGTTGTTGCATTCTTGGTACTCATATCTTCTTAATATATATATATATATATATATGAATAAATGTGTACATGTATGTGTAGTATGACCTAAGTGTAAGTAGAAGTAGCAAGACATGCCTGTAATCTTGCATATTTATGAGACAGACAAAAGACATCAGCAATCCTACCATCATGTAAAACAATCACAGGCTTTCGTTTTACACTCACTTGGCAGGACGGTAGTACCTCCCTGGGTGGTTGCTGTCTACCAACCTACTACTATAATATATATATATATATATATATATATATATATATATATATATATATATATATATATATATATATATATATATATGTCCTAGCTCTGAGCTAAAGATTTCCGTCCTCGTGTGGCTTGTTCTTCTCCCTCCTCCCCCCCCCCCAACACACACACGAGAAAAACAGGAAGAAATTTGATGGTCTCATCTTTAAGAAGTTGAACCAGGACTTGCTGCTTATAATTGTTACTCTCGCATTTTATCCCGTTGTTCTCATATTTTTGGCCAACAAGAAAAGAGCATAACAAATGAAATAACATTACTTTGGAAAACATAGTCTTTCACCAAGCAACAACAACAAAATATTGTTATTACACTGCTGGTCAATAATAAAACAGCTTCGGAAATAAAACTAGTCATTCTTTACTAATTTTGCGTCACTGAATACAAAATTGATGCTTAAAATTGAAAATTTATTCTATTTATGAAGATATAGACTCAGGCCGGTTGCTGTTATGTTTGACCTGGGAAGGAAAGATTCTTGATTGACCCCCCCCCCACACACACATACAGACACACACACACACACACACACACACACACACACACACACACAGACACACACACACACACACACACACACACACACACACACACACACACACAATTTCCTTTAGGCATAATGCGTAATAGTTTAAAAAAAAAATACATGCAATTTCTTTTAGGCAGCAGTTTGTTATGATGGACATTTTCGTTTTCATCTTCACAAAGACCATAGAGTGAAATACCTTTTGTTTTTTTCTCCGAAGCGCAAAATAATTTGAAATTTGTCGACCCGTATTGAATCTAATGCAATGTTTGCAGCTTCACAGACACCTGAATTCCTGGTTACTAATTTCTTAGATGCGACCCCAAAAAAGTAAATGCGACCCAAAAAAGTAAACTACAGGACTACTTATCACCACAAATAATGTAATCGAAATTTTAAAAATGAAAATCGAAAATCGAAATGTAGTTATTTTTTTTATGTAAGCCACCAGATGCAACTTCGCGGTAGTTAAAAGATCAGCTCTTGAAAATCTTGCAAACCCGACTGTCTCAAACTCTTGTTGTTTGTTGATTTCAAATTAAGACACCGCACGTGGAAGAATAATATATTAAGTGCTATAAAAGCAGAAAGTCACAGGCGGCAGTCTGGATGAACAGTCACACACAAATGAACTGTTAGAACTCTGATAAATTTGAATTAAGTCAGCAAATAGTGGAACCGACGAGTTTGGAAAATACCCTTGACCTTGTATTCATAAATAATGAAGCTGTGTTAGGGAACATAACAGTGTTAAACACAAACTCTTCACAGCTTGATTGAAATTATGACTTCCATATACACTTATGCAGCCCAACACAAATAATTATGAGGATGTATTCAACAAATTCAGTTTCAACATTATATTAAGTAGGACCAAACAAGCCATGAATTTACTAAAATATGCTGGGAAAGTAGTATGAGTTACAGATTTTAAGGAGTGTTTCGAGAGGATGAGCTCAGTGGTACTAGAAGTGTGTTGCTCCAGGTATATACAATTAAGAGAGGGAGAAGATGCACATAAAACTGTATGATGGAAAAATTGAGGAAATAATAACTAGAATAGAGTATAAAACAAACTTCTTATTAGGGAAAAAGATTAATGTACGGGATTTGGAAGCGATTATGTCAGAAGCTCATATATTTCAGAATCACAAGTGTTGCATCACAGTCACGAGGAAAATGATGGGTTGGATAACTAGAACCTTCGAAACAAGGAATGCAAAACTGTTGGTGATACTCGTTAGGTCACTTCTCTTTAGACTGGAATATTGCTGTACGCTAACAGTCCCTTTCCAAGCAGACGAAATTAAAGATCAGAAAAACTTAGAGAACGTTCACTGCCTATACAAATTCAGTCAAGCACCCAATTTATCAGGAACACTTGAAGTCCCTCAAACTGTACTCCTTGGAATATAGGCGAGAAAGGTACATCATGATTTACAACCAGAAAATTCTGAAGGAATTGGTCCCAAATCTACATAGTGACCCACGGAATTATTTATATGTAATGCTGAAAGGCTGAAACAAGGTAGGTAAGTGCAAATGAGGGATGGATGGGAAGTGTAGGAACGTTCGTCTCAAGAAAGCTGAAAGAAAGTGTGAAAGAGAGTTGTAAGAGGTGGGAGCATCAGCATCCATTAGTCATCATGCGCGTCTTACATCCGAGTGAAAATAATATTTTTTTGAAAGGGGGGGGGGAGGTTACATGTTGTTGGAGTGTAAACATAGGATTCACCCAAATTGGTTAGCCTATCTTGAATTCTGAGGTGGGAAGTACGCTGCGTCCACTCTGAAGCATGGGCGGGGATATTGTGGTGCAATTGACCATTGGTGTATTGATACATGTGAATCGGGAAGACCGCTAGTGAACCAAGGATACTGAGTGTGTTGAGCTAGGTTGACCAGCGGGTTGCTAAAGTAACAGCCTGGTTGAACAGGCAATCAGCAATGAAGCCTATTCTAAGACCAGGCTGCGAAGCAACAAAAATGCCTGAAACCAGTCAAGTTTCTCACACTGCTGCTGCTGCCGCCATCTCTCTTTTCTTAACACATCGCTCTCTCTCCCTCTCTCTCTCTCTCTCTCTCTCTCTCATATATATATATATATATATATATATATATATATATATATATATATATATATATATATATATATATATATATTATAATAATAAAAAATATATAGCTGGTGTTTGAGTTGGACTGCCCTAGATACTGCGTACGTGTGTGTGTGTGTGTGTGTGTGTGTGTGTGTGTGTGCATGTGTGTGCATGTGTGTGTGCATGTGTGCATGTGTGCATGTGTGCATGTGTGCATGTGGGCATGTGTGCATGTGTGCATGTGTGCATGTGCATGTGTGTGTGTGTGTGTGTGTGTGTGTGTGTGTGTGTGTGTGTGTGTGTGTGTGTGTGTGTGTGTGTGAACACTTAGTTATTTTGGGGAGTGTGTGTTTAAGGAGCAGCAGGAAAGTGTCTTGGCTCTAGCTTGTGAAGTGTGTAGAATTCCTGCACGTAGTGTGACCCTCTGTGTGTGTGTGTGTGTGTGTGTGTGTGTGTGTGTGTGTGTGTGTGTGTGTGTGTGTGTGTGTGTGTGTGTGTGTGTGTGTGGTGAACTGTGAACCTGGCGTGAACAATAAGTGATACAGACTAAAATACATACTCTATTAAGTTTTTTTTATCTACCATCATATTAAAGAGGCAACTCTAGTAAGAGAGGTCAATATACGTCTTTCCTAGACCTTCTGTTCTAGAGAGGTCATCTGCAGTGAGAGAGGTCAACAAATGTGACGAAATTTTAAAACTTCATTTACATCCACATTTTTATACTAAACCGTTTGTCTCTCACCAAGGTGATCTAAATAAAGGGGGGGGGTGAATATTTCCGCCATCATTCATTCAATAGCTGTCGTGCCAAATATGTGCAGACATCACATTTCCAATGACATGAACCGCAACATCCCCAGCTTTCTTTCAGAGTGCTGTCGCAGTATTTCCCACCTCCAGGAATGAAATCCAGGTAGCCGGTTTTTCCTGAACCTTTTCGTAAATGTATCTCACACTCAAACAGCATGTCGAACCATAAACATTTATCTCCACTTCGATCTATCGCACTTAAACAAGCTTGCTGGATGCTCTGGCTCTCATAACCTCTTTTATGCCCCCCTTGCCCCAACCTTCCAGGGACGCTCCCTAACCCTCCTTCCTTCCATCCCACATTTATGCACCCTTTTAGTCTTTCTATTCTGCTCCATATTCTCTATATACCCAAACCACCTCGACAAGTGTTCCCAGCCCTTCGACTTCTAATTTCTACACTCTGAATTCTCTGCATAATATACACACCAGACATTTGTAGATGAATGGTTCAGAGAACCGACATGTTGACACCAGACATTACTTCCAAACACATCTCTCCCTCTAGTATCCTCTTCGCTGCAATGTCTGTACCTTACACTATACAAATTACTAGAGTACCACCATACCTTGGTACATTCTTCATTTTGTCCTAATACTTAAACGTCTTTCTTTCCACAGATGACCCAATTCTCAACCTAATTTTTTCCCTTTCATCGTTCGCCTCATCTTTCATAGACGAGGCGAACCGTCTGCTGACAAGGAGACTTCCAAGTATCTAAATTTGTTTCCTCCAGTTATTCACTGCGTAAACTTTTTGTTACTCTTACCACTTTGCTCTTTTCTATGTTGATTTTTAGTTTTTTTTTTTTTACATACCGTCCGTAATTCCTCCACCAACCATTCCAACTTCTCTTCGGAATCTCTCAAAAGAACTGTGTCATCAGCAAAGAGCAATTGTGAAATCTCTCACTTCGTATCAAATTCACTCTCTTTTAATCCCACACCTTTCCCCAACACCCTATCATTCACTTCTTTTACAACCTCATCGATAAATATGTTAAACAGCTATGGTGACATCACACATCTCTGTCTAAGGCCTACTTTTACCGGAAAATCTCATTCTGATCTACAAACCGTAACCTGAATGTCGCTATCCACATAAAAACACTCTACTTTTTTTTAGGAACCCTCTATCTATTCCATACATTTGTAACATCGCCCACGTGTTTCCCTGTCCGCCCTATCATATGCCTTTTCTAAAAACATAATTGCAACAAACGGTTCGTTACCTTTAAGCAGTGTTCACTTAGATGCTCCAACGTAAACCCCTGTTCTACACATCCCCTACCCTTCCTAAACCCTCCATGTTCCTCCTCTGCAATACTACTTTCTGCCTTACCCCAGACTGTTTCAGCAACAAATCTACAATACTCTCTACCCGGTATACTCAACAGACTTATACCCCAATAATTATTACAGTTTTTTTGTCAGTCTCATTTCCCTCTTATACAAATACACTGTGCCTGCTCTCTGCTAATCGTTAGGTAATTTCTCTTATTCCATGCATATATATTGAACAGATTCACCAACTACTCCTAAATTACATCACCATCTGTTTTTAACATCTTAGTCATAATCCCATTTGTCACAGCTTCTTTACCCTCCTTTCATTCTGGCCACTGCCTTACGCACTTCCCACACACTCGCCTCTGGCTCCTCCTCACTCTTACGACATGTTATTTCTCCCTGCGCAGTGCATAAAATTACCATCTCCCTTTCACCATCAGTATTTAGTAACTCAGGCTGTTATCTCCATCTAACATCCATCAGGCTCTTCTCTCCATCTAACATTTATCAGCCTATTCTCTCCATTTAACATCCCCTCTCTTTCGTTTTTAACTGCCAAGTTCATTTTCTCCCCAGGCTTTCTCAACTTGTATATTAATCTCTTCAGAATTTATTTTGTTTAATAGTCACTCATCCTTTTGCGCCTCCTCACCGCTCGTTTTACGTCTTAGAATATACGACCAAAGATTATTTATGTAATGAATGACCTAAGTAAGTGAACATAAATATATAAGATGGACTGGATTATGTAATTATAACTGTGTGAAGCAGTTCCAAAAGAGGCTATTTAAAATGAAGTGTTGCTTTGGATTTAAAAAAGTAAACACAATGCATAAAAATATTTTTTAAACAATTTATCCAAAAATAAGAAAGAAGCCTGGCTGGCAGAAACGATACTGCGTTTTGATGAACGAGGTGGATGGTGGTTACCTGGAGGTTACCTGGAGGTTATTCCGGGGATCAACGCCCCCGCGGCCCGGTCCATGACCAGGCCTCCCGATGGATCAGGGCCTGATCAACTAGGCTGTTACTGCTGGCCGCACGCAGTCCAACGTACGAGCCACAGCCCGGCTGATCCGGCACTGACTTTAGGTATCTGTCCAGCTCTCTCTTGAAGGCAGCCAGGGGTTTATTGGCAATTCCCCTAATGCTTGATGGGAGGCTGTTGAACAGTTTTGGGCCCCGGACACTTATGGTGTTTTCTTTTAGTGTACCAATGGCGCCCCTACTTTTTATTGGCGGCATTTTGCATCGCCTGCCCATTCTTTTACTTTCGTAGGGAGTGATTTCTGTGTGCAGATTTGGGACCATTCCTTCCAAGAATGGTGGTGGCTAGAATGTGATCAGAGAGGAAGTTTGTGCTGACACACTTGTAAACCTTTATACATTTATGCCTTAAAGTTATTAAAGAGTCGGACCAATACAAACTGACTCCGTTATGTATCTACAAAACTGGAATTACTCACCCCCTCATCAACCCACCAGCCCCACTCCCTTAACTCACCCCCTCATCAACCCACCAACCCCACTCCCTTAACACACCCATTACACCCCCACACCCCCTCACACACCCTTTACACCCCCACGCCCCCCTCACACACCCTTTACACCCCCACGCCCCCCTCACACACCCTTTACACCCCCACCCCACTCACGCACCCCCACACCCCCTCACACACCCACACAGACCCACACACATACTCCCCTCACTCACAGACCCCTCACATCCCTTCAGATACTAATAGGTGAGTACATCCTGGTGACTGCAGTTAGTTGAGTGCGAGAATGATAATTCCATTATATCCAAGGAATTAACATATGAGGAAAGTAAGGAAGAGGGTGTGGCCTTAATATTTAAGAAACAATGGGACATCGAGGAAGTGTCTATAACAAACTGTTAATAATTATCATGACACGTGGCAGACGTGTACCAAAAGGTGCTTTAAGAAATAGTTATTGTAATTTATAAGAGGCAGCCCAGCATGCAGCGGAACACTGACAAGCGCTGGAAGTACTTGTCACTTGTACTTGGCGGTGCTAACCAGTCATCGAAGACCGGCACTTATAGAGAAAGCTGAACCATCCGTCTTGAACCAAATATCCTCGGCCATTATCAAGTCACAACTGAGCTCAGAAATGATCAAAAAGATACAGCAAAGTGAGACATTTATTATCACGATTTTTCACCATCGCGAGGTTTTATCAAGTACCCAGACTTTAGCAAGTAACTAGTATGCAGACTTTAAGAAGTAACTAGTACCCAGACTTCAATAAGTACCTAGTACCCAGACTTTAGCAAGTACCTAGTACCCAGACTTTAGCAAGTTCCTAGTACCCAGACTTTAGCAAGTAACTAGTACGCAGACTTTAACAAGTACCTAGTACCCAGACTTTAATAAGTACCTAGTACCCAGACTTTAGCAAGTACCTAGTACCCAGACTTTAGCAAGTTCCTAGTACCCAGACTTTAGCAAGTAACTAGTACGCACTTAAAGAAGTAACTAATACCCAGACTTCAATAAGTACCTAGTACCCAGACTTTAGCAAGTTCCTAGTACCGAGACTTTAGCAAGTAACTAGTACGCACTTTAAGAAGTAACTAGTACCCAGACTTCAATAAGTACCTAGTACCCAGACTTTAACAAGTACTTAGTACCTAGGCTTTATCACGTACCTCATACCCAAGCTTTAACAAGTACCATACGTTACTGTAATGTAACATATGTGTCATGATTGTCATGAAGCACCAGTGTTGGTACAGTCACCTGTGTCAGATGTCATGACCGTTATGTAACACCAGTGTTGGCTCACAGTGACCTATGTCAGGTGAATTGCAGCACCAGTGTTGTCCTAGTGACCTGTGTCATGATTGTCATGAAACACCAGTGTTGTTGTCTGAGAGTGTTGACCTCCATCAAGGATCTTCCAGGTTCACACGAAGGCGTTGTTTCTTTTCTTCACTTCCACCGTGGAGGATGTACTTGTGTCAACTTGCCTGTGCTTGTCTTCTAGACTTTTTGGAGAGTGCTGCCAGACCCTGGAGGGCAGTGTCCTCCACTCCAAACAATACATTTCTCCCTTGAATAATCAAACAATCTGCTTCCGGTGTGTGTGTGCGCGCGCGCGCAAGGCTGCTGATTATTCATGGGTACTCTGATAACTTCTCTTATTTTGTCCTGAGCATTTACTGAAGGAGCTGATGACACAGTAACCAAAGTTTTTGTATCATTGTCTACCTCATCAACAGCTGAGTTGAACTTTGTTTCTAATTGAATACTTTTTGTGTTTCAGAAATTTGGTGACAAAGGTGAGTCCTGGCGGCGGCGTGTGCACGTAAGTACGTACACACACACACACACACACACACACACACACCAGTGAAGAAGCGGGGCCAGGAGCTATGAATCGACCCCTACAACCACAATTAGGTGAGTACACACGCACGCACACATAGTGTATGTGTGGGTGTGGGTGTGGAACCTGCATTTCATAGTAACACTGTAGACAACATGATCACATAGTAGACAGAGTAACATCGTAGATAAGATGGTAACTGTACTGTAGATAACCTGGTAAGTGTACTATAGATAACCTGGTAACACTGTAGATAAAATGGTAACCCTGCTGTAGATAAGCTGGTAACACTGCAGATAAATTGGTAACTCTGCTGTAGAAAAGCTGGTAATACTGCAGATAAAGTGGTAACTCAACTGTAGATAAGCTGGTAACACTGCAGATAAAATGGTAACTCTACTGTAGAAAAGCTGGTAATACTGCAGATAAAGTGGTAACTCTACTGTAGATAAGCTGGTAACACTGCAGATAAAATGGTAACTCTACTGTAGATAATGTGGTAACACTGTATATAAGGTGGTAACACTGTATATAAGGTGGTAACACTGTATATAAGATGATAACACTGTATATAAGATGGTAACACTGTATGTAAGACGGTAACACTGTATATGAGATGGTAACACTGAGATGGTAAAACTGTATATAAGATGGGAACACTGTATATAAGATGGTAACACTGTATATAAGATGGTAATACTGTATATTAGATGGTAATACTATATATAAGATGGTAACAATGTATATAAGATGGTAACACTGTATATAAGATGGTAACACTGTATATAAGATGGTAACACTATATAAGATGGTAACACTGTATATAAGATGGTAACACTGTATATAAGATGGTAACACTGTATATAAGATGGTAACACTGTATATAAGATGGTAACACTATATAAGATGGTAACACTGTATATAAGATGGTAACACTGTATATAAGATGGTAACACTGCATAATAAGTGATGAAGCACTTCTTTTAATTACTTTTTATTGTTGTGTTGTTCTCCTGCCAGCATAGGTTAGCACATGTGTTATAGCATAGGTTAGCACATGTGTTATAGCATGGGTTAGCACATGTGTTATAGCATGGGTTAGCACATGTGTTATAGCATGGGTTAGCACATGTGTTATAGCATGGGTTAGCACATGTGTTATAGCATGGGTTAGCACATGTGTTATAGCATGGGTTAGCACATGTGTTATAGCATGGGTTAGCACATGTGTTATAGCATGGGTTAGCACATGTTATAGCATGGGTTAGCACATGTGTTATAGCATGGGTTAGCACATGTGTTATAGCATGGGTTAGCACATGTTATAGCATGGGTTAGCACATGTGTTATAGCATGGGTTAGCACATGTGTTATAGCATGGGTTAGCACATGTGTTATAGCATGGGTTAGCACATGTGTTATAGCATAGGTTAGCACATGTGTTATAGCATGGGTTAGCACATGTGTTATAGCATGGGTTAGCACATGTGTTATAGCATGGGTTAGCACATGTGTTATAGCATGGGTTAGCACATGTGTTATAACATGGGTTAGCACATGTGTTATAGCATGGGTTAGCACAGCATGTGTCAGCACAGCATGGGTAAACAGCATGTGTTAGCACAGCATGGGTTGGTACAGCATGGGTTAATACAGCAAGGGTTGGCACAGCATGGGTTAGTACAGCATGGTTTGGTACACCATAGGTTAGTACAGCATGGGTTGGTACACCATAGGTTAGTACAGAATGGGTTGGTACACCATAGGTTAGTACAGCATGGGTTGGTACAGCATGGGTTGGTACAGCATGGGTTAGTACAGCATGGGTTAACACAGCATGGGTTAGTGCTGCATAGGATAGTACAACATCGGTTGGCACAGCATGGGTTGATACACCATAGGTTAGTACAGCATGGGTTGGCACAGCATGGGTTAGTACATTAGTACAGCATGGGTTAGCACAGCATGAGTTGACACAGCATGAGTTAGTACAGCATGGGTTAGCACAGTATGGGTTAGTACTGCATAGGATATTACAGCATGGGTTGGCACAGTATGGGTTAGCACAGCATAGGTTAGTACAGCATGGGTTAGCACAGCATGGAATAGTACAGCATGGGTTAGCACAGCATGGGTTAGTACTGCATAGGGTATTACAGCATGGGTTGGCACTGCATGGGTTAGCACAGCATAGATTAGCACAGCATAGGTTAGTATAGCATGGGTTAGCACAGCGTAGGCTAGTACAGCATGGATTAGTACAACATGGGTAGCACAGCATGGATTAGTACAGCATGGGTTAGTACAGCATAGGTTAGCACAGTATGGATTAGTGCAGCATGGGTTAGTACAGCATGGGTTAGGGTTGTAGGTCGTGTTGGTGTACATATTGTTAGTTTTTAGTTTAATATGTTTATTACGCACCCCATACCCATCCTGTGGGCGGTAGTCAAAAGATTACAGAGGTACGTAATTGGTCCAGGGACTGGACTCCAAAGTTTTGATAGCTGAGCAAGTACATATTGTTAGTGGAACTATTTGTTAGTGGAACTGTGTTAGTGTAATTGTGTTTGTTAGTGTAGCTATGTTAGTGTAACTTTGTTAGTGTAACTGTTTATTAGTGTAACTGTTAATGTGGCCCGGTGGCCTGGTGGCTAAAGCTCCCGCTTCACACACGGAGGACCCGGGTTTGATTCCCGGCGGGTGGAAACATTTCGACACGTTTCCTTACACTTGTTGTCCTGTTCACCTAGCAGCAAATAGGTACCTGGGTGTTAGTCGACTGGTGTGGGTCGCATCCTGGGGGACAAGATTAAGGACCCCAATGGAAATAAGTTAGACAGTCCTCGATGACGCACTGACTTTCTTGGGTTATCCTGGGTGGCTAACCCCCCGGGGTTAAAAATCCTAACGAAATCTTATCTTATCTTATCTGTTTGTTAGTGTAACTGCATTTGTTAGTGTAGCTGTTAGCGTAACTATTTGTTTATGTAACTGTGTTTGTTAGTGTAGCTATGTTAGTGTAACTGTGTGTGTTGGTGTTAATGCAACTATGTTAGTGTGTGTTAGTGTTACTGTTAGTTATGTTAACGTTTATTAGTGTAACTGTGTGTGTACTCTTATGTTTATAAGTTCTGGGTTTTTTACTTAGGTATTTTATGTCATACGTGACTATTTTGGCTTTTAAATATGGCAGCTGATTAAAGATCTTCATTGTATCTTTTGTTTAGTCTTGTCGGTTCACTTGTAGTTATGATTAGAATGCTAGAGAGTGACACTTCTACGACAAAAAAGTCTGAGATGACACCTGCTGGTGCTGCTGGCACGTGAGAACACTCATGGTTACACGCCAACCATAAACTTAAGTCTACTGCGAGAGCAGAGAAAAACACTTGATACCTGTCACAGGTAATGTGTGTACAATCACCTCCCTTATTTCGTTCATTTTTCATGATTGCGATTGAAAAAGTACGTCGAAAATTTAATAGTATGTACTATGAAGGCTTTTCCATGTTCTAATTAATTTTGGATGCACTTTTTCAATCATATTTACAAAAAAAAAAATCACTAGATGGAGGAGCTTGATGAGAGAGTTGACTGTAATTGTAGATTATGAAGATATGACCCGAGGTAGAGAAGTGCAAGAAAGCGAGAAGCTTTAGTTACTGTCTTGACTTAACACTGGTAATGAAGCTGGATGAAGCCTCATGAGGAGCTGCATTAACTTAAGATGTGTTTGTACGAGGCTGTCATGGTTGCTCTGAGGCTTAACAAGTAATAATGAACCAGTGTTAATGCCTGCCTCTCACTGCAATAATTAAGGTATTAGCTAGCAAACTGAAATCAATCTAGGTGTTGCTGGAGTGTTGAGCCCGTCCACGAAGCTTGCCAGCTTTATGGTAACCTTTAAAGCTGCCGTAGCAACTCGTAGCGGAATATTCAACGATATCCTCATCGCTCTACTAGTCTTCTAGTTAAGACTGACAGTGTGATAAAATGCCACTGGAAACCCATCCGTGCAACAGTAAAACCAAATCCATTGTAGTGGGTGTTAGGTCAGTACAGTGGGTGCTGTAACCTGTGTAGAGGTCAGAGTGGCCGCACACTGTGCTGTATCTAGTTGTGATATTAAGAACTCTTTAAGAGCGCCTGGTGCTCTGTTACTGTGTTAACACACAGGACGTGAGCTCCTGGGCAAGACTGACACTTGTGACACAGGTGTTTGTTCAGGGTAAATATCACACAGGTTCAGTATTCTTCACTGCAGATACGACAAATGTTCCTTTGTTCAAGGCTGAACACTGAACTTCTCTGTTCAAAAGTTGACTCAATGAAATATGAGGATTTTAGAACTAAACTTATGTTTATTCTTAACAAAAATTGTATACTTGTTAATTACTAAAATTTGAAAAAGTGAGAATTTTATTCATTCCAACTTCGAAAAGTTAAACAGTATTGAAAAACCTTTAATTTAATATTTAGATAAGCTCTGAGGTACGTATTTAAAATAACTGTCGACTGAATTGTTGTAGCGTAATATGATGAATAAGTATTTAGGTTGATATCTTAACGAGAAACATTGTAACACAACCTTGATTTAATTACAACCATAATAATACTTTGGTATTACCACCTGTGTTGTATTGCAGCTGCTGGCTTCACATTTCTTTGTTTTAGTTGTTTGGTTAATTTAGGGTCAGTTATTTAGGTTAGGTTTCATTGAGTTGGGTTTAACCACACATAAATTAAAAAAAAACTACCGCGTTACGTCTGGTAACGAGATAGTGGTGAAAAACTCGCAACGTTAAAATGTGAACGTTAATCCTGCCGATGGCAGAATGATCTGCAAGCTGGCAACCAACCACCAGTGGCAGCTGCCATGTATCGCCACACACCTTCACAGTTGCACACACAAAAAAATAGATATGAGGCATTAGAGGAGGTTTCTGTGACATTTCCAGAGTCACAAGTCATTTATATTTGCATTTGTAGCCTCCAGCATAGAACTAAAATGTCGACTCACAGTGACCCCGAGTTATATTTTGTCTTGAGAGCTGGTAACCTTAAACAGTGTCCTCAAAATACTATACACCGTTTGTGTTCTAACGCTTTCTACCTGTGACAATTTAAATCAAAATAAATAATAGTCGGATTGTGTACAGCGAGCCAGCAGCAGGCGGCTGATCGGGTCAATTTGGGATTGGGCCGCAGGGGCGATGATCCAGGGAACCATGTCTAGCTGATTCACGGGTTTAAGTTGCGACGGCAGAGAAGACGAAAATGTGGAACATTTGTGTTGCGTCGTGGTTTTATTTGAATGTTGGTAATGGTAGTGTTGGCAGTGCTTTGGTGGCTGGTGGTTGATAGTGGTAGTGTTAGCAGTGTTGTGGCTGATGGTTGGTAGTGGTAGTGTTGGCAATGTTCATGTGCGCTGGTAGTGGTAGTGTTGGCAGTATTGTAGTGGTTGGTTGTGTTCTGGAGGCTGGTGGTTGGTAATGTTAGTGTTAGCAGTATTGTGGTGGTTGGTAGTATTAGTGTTGGCAGTGTTGTGATGGTTTGTGGTATTAGTGTTGGTAGTGTTGTGGTGGTTGGTGGTATTAGTGTTGACAGTGTTGTGGTGGTTGGTGGTATTAGTGTTGACAGTGTTGTGGTGGTTGGTGGTATTAGTGTTGGCAGTGTTGTGGTGGTTTGTGGTATTAGTGTTGATAGTGTTGTGGTGGTTGTGTTACTTCTGCTGATAGTGTTGTGGTGGTTGTGTTACTTCTGCTGATAGTGTTGTGGTGGTTGTGTTACTTCTGCTGATAGTGTTGTGGTGGTTGTGTTACTTCTGCTGATAGTGTTGTGGTGGTTGGTGGTATTAATGTTGGCAGTGCTGTAGTAGCTGGTGTTGGCAGCCTCCGCGGCCAGCAACCTAAGCTGGTGGCCACACCTCCAAACCTGTACTCACCTCCACATTATTACTGATGTTTCTCAACTTTCAGCGTCACACTTAAGTAATCGCACCACTACCTATCATGAATTACACCATAACCATGTTAATTGCTGCCTCTAACGACTCCTTTCTTATTAATGAAAATAAGATACCGGATATATTAAGAAACTTTCCTAATTTGCTTGTAACAAGCAAGTGAACTGTAGATATAATTATATCCGATAGATGTGCCCTTGTAAACCCTTTTGGGGCCTAGTTCCTAGATCTTTTGTGTATCCATATGCTCTTGCGCTACCATCCACAGGATGGATATGGAGTGCACAATAAACTAGCCACTTCTGTGGCAAAATCTAGCGACTCCATTAGTAAGAGTTCCATATCTAAGCTGTCTGGTCAAACAAATCACACAATAATTTGAAATTTGTCAGCACTACTGATGTAAACATGGGTGCAACGCTTGGGTGTCTTTATCAGAAACGTTTCCCCTCACTGTTGGCTTTATCAACTGATAAAACTCTGGTGAGCGAAACGTTTATATACTTATACATGTGAAGTGAAGGTATTATTTTATGTACTCTTGAGTTTAAAGGCTACAAGTTGTTACCCTACCTCAGCTCATTTACAGGCTACCAATAGTTACGCTACCTCAGTTCACCTTAAAGCCTAGCCCTGTGTAATGCTCCAGACCAGGTCTCCCTTTTGTTGGTCTCATCAGTCAGGCTGTTGGTGAGAGCAAGACCAAGTTTAACGTGTGCACCACAGCTCCAGAGTTGACATGAGGAATTTATCAAGTTGCCTCTTAAAGACACTTGAATGTGCTGGTAACTCCCCGTGCTAGTGTATATATTATCATAGATCAACTAGACATTATTACTATTTTGGAAGTCTGCTAGTTAGTGGTCATGATGCAGACATCTCTAAGAATACTGCGTTCTCCCTACTAAGATTGTTTTTGTTTTGTTGATATAGAGAAGCACCGACCTCGAAAGGTAGAAAACTATATATTTATGTTGTTAACAACAAGGTGTATTAGACCATCACCACCTACCTGGCCACCACCAGCAGCCAGCTACCACGTATATGTTCACAGTATCTTTTAACTGATAATATATAGATAATGTTATCAGGTGTTTTTATGTTCGAGTGTCAGGCGTGAAGCTTCAGTTCTAAAGTTGTCTCAGTGCTTACGTTGTCTCTGCTCAAGTTGTCTCAGTGCTCAAGTTGTCTCAGTGCTCAAGTTGTCTCAGTGCTCAAGTCTTCCTCATCAGACATTTAATTTAGTCCACATTAACCAAAATTTCTTACAAACAAACATAAAACCAGGATCATCAGCTGAGGGTTAGTGCAGTTTTAGATAATTCAGAATCAAAACAAAATTACGTGACATTAATGAAACCTATCGTAATATAAGATAACAGTAACCTAACGTATGGTAAAGTAGAGGATTCGCAGCTGAGGTAGACGTCCAGGGCCTTGACTTAAAAAAATACTCTGTTTGATAAAGCATTATCATAACAAGACGATATACTTAACCTTTATGAATTTTAGAGTTAACTGAATGTTTATTGTAACTCGCATCTTAATGTTAGACGTATGTTTTTTTTTTCCGAAGATTTTACATGGAATGAATGCCTCTTACTCGCGCGCACACAAACACAAAGAATAGAGTCACAAGGCTCCGTACTTGCCCTAATAATGATTTTTTTAATTATATATAATATATATATATATATATATATATATATATATATATATATATATATATATATATATATATATATATATATATATATATATATATATATATATATATATATATATATATATATATATATTACTGAAAGGAATAAAGACTATTTGACTGTGTTTGCGGATGCAAAAATCTTTCGCAAAGTAAATAATAAACTGGACTACGTAAATGTCTGTAGGACGACGGATAATGAAAGTTGAAGTTACTTGATACATGTCATGTAATGAAAGTGGTAGGAATCGTGCCACATGCATAATATAGACTGCATAACAAAATACTGAAATTATGAGACAGAATATAAACTGGCGAAGATATAAACTGGCAAATTATAAAGTTGCTTTCAACTTTGTTGAAGGAGAAATTCTGAAAAGCTGTTGACAACATATATTAAACCAAAATTGGAATATGTAGTGGTTATTTGGTGGTCACCCCTGGCAAAAGCAATGGATGAATTAGAAAAGGTCCAGATGGCTACAAGGTTTAAAGGGAAAATAAATATATGCTGAAAAGCAGAAAATACTAAAGATGGCCACGCTAGCAGAAAAAGAGGAGACGATAACCATACATACAAAGTTATAAAAGATGAAAGAATAGGTACCTGCAACAGGGATAAAGTGAAGCTGGAGGGATATTAAAAAAAATTCTTGGCAGGGTAGTTCATCTTTGAAATAACTTAAAACAGGAGGCAGCAAGTGATAGGTAACTCCTCAAAAAGAAATTTCTGGCTTACCTGGATCTAGGCAAGAGTCTACTGGGGCTACATCTGCTCTTGTTGCCGCCTCGCTAGATAAGAATTGTAGCTTAACTAGCAGCTGGGCTCCTCTACCATGTAAACTGAATGTTTCAGCCTATTGACACTGAAGTTAACTTACGACACAGAGCTTGAAACCCTGTTTATTATTTATTCTGTCATCACTGAGGACACTTGACACACATAATGACTCTTAACAACATGCTCGTTGAAAAAGCCAGATACAGATACTCAAAAATACGGAAAAACAGGAATTAGTGTGCAATTTTTATGGATTCCATCACACACTAAACTACTCCTTCACTATAAAATTGATAAATTAACCAAAGAAAGTACCCCGAAGGAAAATGTTGAATATAACTTTGGTATGTCTGCTTCTAGCATGGGGAATAATATTATGAGAGAAGTCAACAATGAAACTTAATATCATAAGATTACAGTTAGAAGCCTGAGTAGACCTATCACTGTTAACGTGAACTTGGGTAAATACCTTTATAGAGCCACTTGCGATGTGAATAGACTGACATGTAACGAGCATCAGTCTTTTAAAGGTACGAGGTGTTACCCTGCCTCAGCTCATACTAAACCTTCTAGTAATTGCAATAATTGTCTGATAATTTGGCTTGCCAAATTATCAGACGGAGGTTCGAGCCTACACCATTTCTTGTTTTGTATGACCCATATGGGTTTAGCGCTTCATGTAGATTCGTAATATTGCCCACAATAGCTCTACATTCCAACATTAATTAAGGCCTCAAGATTTGATCATTGAGGCGTAATTAGAGAGATCTACTTTCCCACGACACTGAATGGGGGGTAAGTTTGTCTCTATAATTATAGAAGCTGATGACACTGGAGGTGTTTTGAAGTGGATAATGAGTGTAGTGTGGGTACACTAGTAGAGTTTTAAGGTGAGCGGGTAAGAGTGTGTAGGGTGGGTACACTAGTAGTGTTTTAAAGGTGGGCAGGTAGTGTGTGTAGTGTAGTGTGGGTACACTAGTAGTGTTTTAAGGTGGGGGGGGGGGAAGTGTGAAGGCTACTTGTTCACCGTGGTTGCTACCTCCCACTTGTATGCCAGAGGTCACACACCTCACTCTTAACTTATTCTTCTTCTCCAGCGACTTTCTGTATAAAATTAATATAAAAAATACATGTTGTGTGAACACTGTAACTAAACTTAGCAGCATTTTTACAGCAGTATACAAGAGATTCTACAATTAGATAATGTTAAATTAAGTCGCCGTTCGATAATATTCATTTTTCTTGTACTATAACGTTCCTTATTTTTCTTGTATTTTAATGTTCCTTATTTTTCGTCAGCCACCTCGATTCCAGACGTATCACGGCCGGTTTTTGTAGTTTGCTTATTTGTAGTTAAATCATTTTTTTTTTGTTTGTATAAAGTAACTTGGTATAAACCTTGGTAATAAATACTGTCGGGACTCGAAAATGATGGCAAACTTCCTTTCCTCGACGTTCTACTGTGCAGATCTCCCGACAGTGACAAACTTCTCTTCAAAGTGTATAGAAAACATACCAACAAGGACGATCTTATACACTTTTATTCATACCAAGACACCCGCACTAAGAGAGGAGTCCTCATTGGCTTCTTCTTGAGAGCTCTTCGCATCTCCAGCCCTTGTTTTCTAGAAGAAGAATGCACTTACATAACACAAGCCTTTACACGTCTTCAGTTCCCATCTTTCTTCATCCGAGATTGCAGACTCAAGGCACAAGCTATCCTCAACAAACCGCCCATGGAACAGCCCCCTAAACAGTTCATAGTACTCCCATGTGGCGATGTTGCCACGAATACTCGCAGGGCACTTGCTATGAGTAACATCAACGTTTCCACCATAAACACATCATCTATCAAAGACCTCACTACGAAACGCAGCCCCACACCTCTAACTTCTACAGCAGGCGTCTACACTAACCCCTGTGGGTTCTGTCCCAAGAAATATGTAGGCGAGACAGGCAGAGATCTTGCAGTCCGCCTGAATGAGCATCGAAATGCCTCTAACAGAGACGATGTAAGGTACGCATGTGTCCTCCACAGAGACTCCACGGGGCATTTGATGAACTGGAATGAGGCACAACTCGTTCTCACCGAACCAGACCTCAGACGCCGACGGTGCCTAGAAGCCTCACTAATCGCCGTCACCGACACTATAGAACGCAACACTGGAAACTACAAAATTTCAAAAACATTGGCATACATGATACTTAAGCAGCACCAACCCAACAACACAGGAGTCACATGATTTCATCGTCTACCCGTCCTCATCATAGGCAGAGGTTGTTTTTGATAAGGACCTGCCTCGCATGGGCCAGTAGGCCTTCTACAGTGTTCCTCCATTCTTATGTTCTTATGACATTCCTCAGGTCACGTGCGTCACACCTCACTCTCCGCCTATATATAATGTCTTTCTACCTCTGTATGTTAGAAGTGATCAAGGTCCCAGGACCGAAACGTTTTCTAATAAATATGTTATAGTGTTTGCTTACATGTCTTTTTAAACCATAAAGTAACTTAACATAAATTACCTCCTGTGACGGCAGAAAATGAAATTGAGTATCCATCTGCCACACTGGAGGGTCACTTATGTTGGTTCACAACATGAGTGCTCTCAGCTAAATTTTTAATTGTAAAGTTGACCCACGAGATCGTAATGACACGATTGCAAACGAACCATACCACGGGCTCCCGCCCGTGGTATGGTCAGAGAGTCTCAAAACTCCAGACCGTCGCGTTAGCCATTGGACCACCTAGCTTCGATAAGATTCGTCCAACTAAGTGTATTTCTACACCATAGGAAGGTTAGCATAGGCACCACTGTGTCCACAAATGTAAGTTTCGTGAGTCATGTTGACGGCTTTGAGGGGACTTGAGCTAGAGTTCGTCACGGCCATGCTAGCGGGAGATTCGTCTGTAAAAACTTGCATTTGTGGACACAGTGGTGCCTATGCTAACCTTCCTGTGGTGTAGAAATACACCTAGTTGGACGAATCTTATTGAAGCTAGGTGGTCCAGTGGCTAACGCGACGGTCTGGAGTTTTGAGACTCTCTGACCGCGGGTTCAAATCCCGCCCGTGGTATGGTTTAATTGTAAAGTTCTTTCAGTAACCCAGATTACATCGACGCCAAGCTTGGTTTCTAATTAACACAGTTTCTTATTAATCTAATGAAGTTAATGTACATTGTAACCCTATTTTCAATAGGCAGCCTCACTTACGAGAAAAAAACGAACGTGTATAAACCTTCGATTTTACCTGTGACCAGTTTTGAGGGCACTTCAACTCCCCCTCAACCCGACCTAAGGCCAGGTTTTCCTGTTGACTGCCTGGTCAACAAGGTGTTTGCACTAGCGGCCCGCAGGCCCACAGTCACCATAACCCATGATATGTTGAAGGAAACCGATCAGCTTCTATGTGAGAACTTATAACTTCGTTCTGACAATATTACTGATATCATCTGGTTGAAGAGTCTTGAGCCACGGATGTTGACATAGTGTTCTTTAATTTTACCCATGGCACTTCCTGTTCTTCATTGTGTTTATTCTACACTTTTTCCCTTATCTTTTAATCGAGTAAGTCATTATAGCTGTGTGCAGGTTAGGGACCAGGCCTTCAAATATCTTCCATGTATACATTAGCAGGTACCTCTCTCTTGTTCTTTCCAATAGTTTAGATGTTTTATTGATTTTATGCGGCAGTGTATGACCTCTGTTTATACATTATGTTCACCTGTTTGTATATACACTGAGAGATCCACACCTATTGTATATACATTGAGAAATATACTTGGGAAGGGACAATACCAACATTTTTACTGACACCGATACTAGGTTCTAGGCCAATACAACCGATACCGATATTTTGTCATACTCTTACTATATACTACACCTCTGTGTATATAAACTGAGAGAAACACACCTCTATGTATATACCCTTGTCCCTATGTAGTTATTGCCAGGTGTTGATGTTTCTTATTGTGGCAGCGAGACTTGGCATGTGCTCGTGTGTGTCCTCACACCATCATGAACAGTTAAAGAAGTGTGGTGATGATAGTAGTAGTTGCAGTGATGATGATGGTAGTGGTGTATGGTTTTTATTTTATTTAGCAAAGCTAGATACTAGTGATGGGACGATACCAAAATTTTGCCGATACAGACACCGATACCCAATTTGCGACCGATACCGATACTTTACCTGTATTTTTATTAAAATTATAATGACTCTTGTCAGTATATAAGGGAATTCTTATTGCAGCGTTGATATTAAATAACACTGGAAGGTTAAATATACTGAATAACTTAATTTCTCTGAGATGACAATGTTATTACTCATTATTTGGTCTCTTGTCTTAGTTACTTGTTGTCAAAGGCACTTGGCGATAGCGTACTTACGTATATATGTTTACAGAGGTCGATTCACAGCTCTTGTCCCCGCTTCGCTGGTCGCTTCTAGGCTCACTCTCTCCCTTCTCCAAGAGCTGTATCGTGTGTGTGTGTGTGTGTGTGTTAATATTTTAAAAGTATCTCCGAGTATCGACAGTTTTTCGCGGATACCAATACAGTACAAATTGCCGATACCCACCGATACCGATACTTTGGCATATCCCTACTAGATACCTCAGCAGTGTTCTACAGTGGGAACAGAGTTGTTTCCTGTCATATTCCATATCTGAGGATGGGACTCGTACAGTGTTGAAATCTGTCAGTCTAAGCTGGGAGAGATGATGGTGTTGGTGGTATCAGTGGTGTTGGTGGTGGCAGTGGTGTTGGTGGTGGCAGTGGTGTTGGTGGTAGCAGTGGTGTTGGTGGTAGCAGTGGTGTTGGTGGTAGCAGTGGTGTTGGTGGTAGTAGTGTTGGCGGTAGCAGTGGTGTTGGTGGTAGCAGTGGTGTTGGTGGTAGTAGTGTTGGTGGTAGCAGTGGTGTTGGTGGTAGCAGTAGTGTTGGTGGTAGCAGTGGTGTTGGTGGTAGCAGTGGTGTTGGTGGTAGCAGTGGTGTTGGTGGTAGCAGTGGTGTTGGTGGTAGTAGTGTTGGTGGTAGCAGTGGTGTTGGTGGTAGTAGTGTTGGTGGTAGCAGTGGTGTTGGTGGTAGTAGTGTTGGTGGTAGCAGTGGTGTTGGTGGTAGTAGTGTTGGTGGTAGCAGTGGTGTTGGTGGTAGTAGTGTTGGTGGTAGCAGTGTTGGTGGTAGCAGTGGTGTTGTTGGTAGCAGTGGTGTTGGTGGTAGCAGTGGTGTTGGTGGTAGCAGTGATGTTGGCGGTAGTAGTGTTGGTGGTAGCAGTGATGTTGGCGGTAGCAGTAGTGTTGGTGGTAGCAGTGGTGTTGGTGGTAGCAGTGGTGTTGGTGGTAGCAGTGATGTTGGCGGTAGCAGTGGTGTTGGTGGTAGCAGTGATGTTGGTGGTAGCAGTGGTGTTGGTGGTAGCAGTGATGTTGGTGGTAGCAGTGGTGTTGGTGGTAGTAGTGTTGGTGGTAGCAGTGGTGTTGGTGGTAGCAGTGGTATTGGCGGTAGCAGTTATGTTGGCGGTAGCAGTGATGTTGGTGGTAGCAGTGGTGTTGGCGGTAGCAGTGATGTTGGTGGTAGCAGTGATGTTGGTGGTAGCAGTGGTGTTGGTGGTAGCAGTGATGTTGGTGGTAGCAGTGGTGTTGGTGGTAGCAGTGGTGTTGGTGGTAGCAGTGATGTTGGCGGTAGCAGTGGTGTTGGTGGTAGCAGTGATGGTGGTAGCAGTGGTGTTGGTGGTAGCAGTGGTATTGGCGGTAGCAGTGGTGTTGTTGGTAGCAGTGATGTTGGCGGTAGCAGTGGTGTTGGCGGTAGCAGTGATGTTGGTGGTAGCAGTGGTGTTGGTGGTAGTAGTGTTGGTGGTAGCAGTGGTGTTGGTGGTAGCAGTGGTATTGGCGGTAGCAGTTATGTTGGCGGTAGCAGTGATGTTGGTGGTAGCAGTGGTGTTGGCAGTAGCAGTGATGTTGGTGGTAGCAGTGGTGTTGGTGGTAGCAGTGGTGTTGGCGGTAGCAGTGATGGTGCTAGCAGTGATGTTGGTGGTAGCAGTGATGTTGGTGGTAGCAGTGATGTTGGTGGTAGCAGTGGTGTTGGTGGTAGCAGTGATGTTGGTGGTAGCAGTGGTGTTGGCGGTAGCAGTGATGTTGGCGGTAGCAGTGATGTTGGCGGTAGCAGTGATGGTGGTAGCAGTGATGTTGGTGGTAGCAGTGATGTTGGTGGTAGCAGTGATGGTGGTAGCAGTGATGTTGGCGGTAGCAGTGATGGTGGTAGCAGTGATGTTGGTGGTAGCAGTGATGGTGGTAGCAGTGATGTTGGTGGTAGCAGTGGTGTTGGTGGTAGCAGTGATGTTGGTGGTAGCAGTGATGGTGGTAGCAGTGATGTTGGTGGTAGCAGTGATGGTGGTAGCAGTGATGGTGGTAGCAGTGATGTTGGTGGTAGCAGTGATGGTGGTAGCAGTGATGTTGGTGGTAGCAGTGGTGTTGGTGGTAGCAGTGATGTTGGTGGTAGCAGTGGTGTTGGCGGTAGCAGTGATGTTGGCGGTAGCAGTGATGTTGGTGGTAGCAGTGATGTTGGTGGTAGCAGTGATGGTGGTAGCAGTGATGTTGGCGGTAGCAGTGATGGTGGTAGCAGTGATGTTGGTGGTAGCAGTGATGGTGGTAGCAGTGATATTGGTGGTAGCAGTGGTGTTGGTAGCAATGATGTTGGTGGTAGCAGTGATGTTGGTGGTAGCAGTGATGGTGGTAGCAGTGATGTTGGTGGTAGCAGTGATGGTGGTAGCAGTGATGTTGGTGGTAGCAGTGGTGTTTTTGGGGAAGCAAGATACCTCTTCTGTTCCAAGTGTATGATTGTATACTTGTTCACTAGATATTCTGGCACAGTCTTGCTGCTGCATGAATGACGTTATTTGTGTTAAGAGCAGCAAGAGTCTACCTGGAGGGTATTCCGGGGATCAACGCCCCTGCGGCCCGGTCCACGACCAGGCCTCCCGGTGGATCAGGGCCTGATCAACCGATCAACCAGGCTGTTACTGCTGGCCGCACGTAGTCCAACGTACGAACCACAGCCCGGCTGATTCGGCGGCAGCCAGGAGTCTTTTGGTAATTTCCTTTATGCTTGGTAGGAGGCTGCTGAACAGTCTTGGACTCCGGACACTTACTGTGTATTCTCTTAATGTACCAATGGCGCCCCTAGTCTTCATTGGGGGTATGTTGCATCACCTGCCAAGTCTTTTGCTTTCGTAGGGAGTGATTTCTGTGTGCAGATTAGGGACCAGTCCCTCTAGGATTTTCCAGGTGTAGATTATGATGTATCTCTCTCGCCTGTGCTCCAGTGAGTACAAATCAAGTGCTTCCAAGCGTTCCCAGTAGTTAAGGTGTTTGAGGACATATTCATGGCGGTATGTAGGTATTTCAACATAAAATTAGTTTCCGTAGTATATTTGCATTGTCATAACTAGAAGCAATAGCTCTACTTAGTAGCCAATATATGCACATGTGCACTTTTAAGGTATATCAAATGCGTATACATAAACATTTTTAAGTAGTCTACCAAATCAGTTGCACATTTTCACAATGACGTGATCAATAAATTCACTCCACAGAGCAAAAGAAGATCATAAGGAAACACACAGGGTTTGACAAGGTTAAGGATCCCTAGCTTTATTGACAGCTATTTACAGGTTAAGGATTCCTAACTTTATTGGCAAGCTAAGAGCTGTTACCTACATCAGCTCATTTGAAAGCATTTTTATTGTTATGAGACATACAAGTAGGAAACAGGATGAAGTTGGAGCCATCTGTGGGCCAGCATTTTCATTTGATCAACTGACTTTATCTCGTTGACATCATTATCCTGTACGAATGTGTTCCATACTCGAGTCATCCTGGGTATGTATGATCTCAGATGGAGTGATGTTCTGGAGAAGGGTACAGCCAGAGTGAAGTTGCTGCTTTCTGCCCGTCTTGTGGCATAAAAGCTTGTTTCACGCTGTCCTCGAAGTGGATCTAAGTGTGGTATTTTGACAATATTGGCCTTGTACATAACAGTAAGGCCACCCACATCCCTCCTATGTTGAAGGCTCTGCTGAAATGACAGATCTATCCAGGATGGGTCCAGGCGAGAGATGAGACGTCTTGCTCTGTTCTCTACTCTGTCAAGCAGTCGCAGATGAGAGGGGGGGGGCAGGCAAACCAAGAAAGTGGAGCATACTCAAGGTGCGAGCGTACTTGTGCCTCGTACAGGATCTTGCAACCACTACTGTCTAGCAGATGGGAGATACGGCGAAGTGCTGTAAGCTTCCTGGCTGCCTTGTTTGCAAGATTTACATGGTTCTTCATGGTTAGTTTGGAGTCAAATTTCACCCCAAAGATATCAACTTCTTCTCCAGGTGCCAACATCCTCCCATTCATCCTTACTACTGCACCAGCATTACCATCATGGTGCCTAGAGACGATCATCATTTGCGTTTTCTCAGGTGCAAATGTTACTTGCCATCTATTTCCCCAAGCTGATATAGCTCTCAGCTGGTGATTGATGTAGCTTAGAGCAGCTGGCATTTCTTCTCTTGGATAAGTGAATGTCAGTGTACAGTCGTCTGCATATGCATGTGATTCTGGGATGAGATGAAGAAGGTCGTTGAAGTAGACATTCCATAACAATGGACCCAGCACGCTTCCTTGTGGAACACTTGCCCCAATAGGATGTCTTGCTGATTCCGTTCCATTGAGAACTACACTTAGAGATCTACCATGAAGGTAGTCACTGAGGAGACATAGCGTAGAGCCTGCAATTCCCAGTGCTTGAAGTTTTGCTAAGAGGCCCTGGTGCCACACCCGGTCGAAAGCGCCAGCAATGTCCAGTGCTACCACACAGCTGACTTTGGATTCATCCAGTGACTGGTGCCACTTAGTGGAGAGGTTTAACAACAGATCAGCAGCAGAGTAACCGTTCCTGAAGCCATATTGACGATCACAAAGTAGTGAGTGGTAGTCAAAAAACCCTGTCATTTGTCTTGAGATTATTGTCTCAAGGATCTTACCAGTGATTGACAGGAGTGACAGACACTGGTCTGTAGTTGCTGATTTCTGCTCTGCTCTTCTTTTTGTGAACAGGGACTACATTTGCCTCTTTCCATAGAGAGGGCCATTTACACTGTACTAGGCAGTGCTGAAAGATGCGAGTTAGAGGTGCTGCTAGCTGGTCTGCACATCTTCTCAACAATCTTGGGCTCAACTTGTCTGGGCCCACAGCCTTTTCTTGGTCAAGCGATTTAAGTAGGAAATGCACCTCCTCCTGCCTTATTGTCACCACTGACAGTTTTGACACAGTTCTTGCAGCTAGCCAAGGAGGGTCCCTTGCTGGATCAGGAACTTGCATTTTGGTAGCAAAGTGTTCAGCAAAGAGGTCCGCCTTCTCTTGACTACTAGTAGAGGTGGTCCCATCCTGTCCTTGACCAGGGACCACCAGGTTTTGGAGCCTACCCTACCTGATGCTAACTTTCTTTTAGTGTCCACCTCCCATTTAGCAATGGCCCACTTTTGAACATCACCCATATGCCTACAGGCTTGCCTGTGCAAATCCCTGTTATAGGTGGTAGGATGTCTCTTATACCTTCGCCATGCTTTGTACTTAGCAGTAGCAGCCTCTCTACAACGAAAGCCAAACCAAGGCTGATCTGTAGGCTTCGTCACATATTGCCGGTGAGGAATGTATTCTTGTTGTAGATTAAGGATGTGTCCAGTGAAGGCTTTCACTTGGTTGTCAACATCCCCTTGGAGAAGAGCATTCCAGTCGGTGGTGGCGAGCTCAGAGCAAAGGGCTGGCCAATTACCTCTTTCCCATAGCCAGGTTGTGCGTGTGGACTCCTCACCTCGTTCTGTTGGGATCTCTCTCTCTCTCTCTCTCTCTCTCTCTCTCTCTCTCTCTCTCTCTCTCTCTCTCTCTCTCTCTCTCTCTTTGTTATTTAGTTTATACTAGGAATGGGACGATATCAAAATCTTTACCAATACCTATACTTCATTTTAGGCCAATACCGATACAACCAAAATTTGCCGATACCACCGATGAAGGTCAGAGTTCCTACATTTATTTCATATGCTAAGAATTATTATCATACATCAGCTTATTAACAAACTAAGAAAATTAATTTGACCTCAGTTATGTTCAAAGGTAAAAACAAGCTGCGGTCATACGTCAGTTACTTTCAAAGTCTTTCCTGGGTAGTTTATTTAGCGTAAATAATTTACAATTGTGTAGTTTATTTAATACTGGTCAAAACATTTGAAGGAAATATGTGTAAAGTTGGAGGCAGCCGTGGGACAACTTTCATTGGCTCAATTGACTTTAATTCGCCATTGTCCACACGTCGTGAGAACCTTATCTCTCTCTCGCTCTCTCTCTCTCTCTCTCTCTCTCTCTCTCTCTCTCTCTCTCTCTCTCTCACACACTGAAAGACTGCTTCTTGCAAAAGTCATCCCACACACACACTGGTACAAACTAGCAGCGTCCTACACACAGTGGTACAAGCTAGCAGAGTCCTACACACAGTAGTACAAGCTAGCAGAGTCCTACACACAGTGGTACAACCTACCAGAGTCCTACACACAGTGGTACAACCTAGCAGAGTCCTACACAGTGGTATAAGCTAGCAGAGTCCTACACCCTGTTACAAGCTAGCAGAGTCCTACACCCTGTTACAAGCTAGCAGAGTCCTACACACAGTAGTACAAGCTAGCAGAGTCCTACACACAGTGGTACAACCTAGCAGAGTCCTACACACAGTGGTATAAGCTAGCAGAGTCCTACACACAGTGGTACAAACTAGCAGAGTCATACATACTGTTACAAGCTAGCAGAGCCCTACACACAGTAGTACAAGCTAGCAGAGTCCTACACACAGTGGTACAAGCTAGCAGAGTCCTACACACAGTAGTACAAGCTAGCAGAGTCCTACACACACAGGTACAAGCTAGCAGAATCCTACACACAGTGGTACAAGCTAGCAGAGTCCTACACACAGTGATACAAGCTAGCAGTCCTACACACTGGTACAAGCTAGCAGAGTCCTACACACTGGTACAAGCTAGCAAAGTCCTACAGTGGTACAAGCTAGCAGAGTCCTACACACTGGTACAAGCTAGCAGAGTCCTACACACACTGGTACAAGCTAGCAGAGTCCTACACACTGGTACAAGCTAGCAGAGTCCTACACATAGTGATATAAGCTAGCAGGATCCTACACACAGTGGTACAAACTAGCAGAGTCCTACACACTGGTACAAGCTAGCAGAGTCCTACACACACTGGTACAAGCTAGCAGAGTCCTACACACTGGTACAAGCTAGCAGAGTCCTGCACATAGTGGTATAAGCTAGCAGAGTCCTACACACAGTGGTACAAACTAGCAGAGTCCTACACACTGTTACAAGCTAGCAGAGTCCTACACACAGTGGTACAACCTATCAGAGTCCTACACACAGTGGTATAAGCTAGCAGAGTCCTACACACAATGGTAAAACTAGCAGAGTCCTACACAGTTACAAGCTAGCAGAGTCCTACACACAGTTCAAGCTAGCAGAGTCCTACACACAGTGGCATAAGCTAGCAGAGTCCTACACACTGGTACAAGCTAGCAGAGCCCTACACACAGTAGTACAAGCTAGCAGAGTCCTACACACAGTGGTACAAGCTAGCAGAGTCCTACACACAGTAGTACAAGCTAGCAGAGTCCTGCACACACAGGTACAAGCTAGCAGAGTCCTACACACAGTGGTACAAGCTAGCAGAGTCCTACACACAGTAATACAAGCTAGCAGTCCTACACACAGTGGTACAACCTAGCAGAGTCCTACACACTGTTACAAGCTAGCAGAGTCCTACACACAGTAGTACAAGCTAGCAGAGTCCTACACACAGTGGTACAACCTATCAGAGTCCTACATACAGTGGTATAAGCTAGCAGAGTCCTACACACTGTTACAAGCTAGCAGAGTCCTACACGCAGTAGTACAAGCTAGCAGAGTCCTACACACACAGGTACAAGCTAGCAGAGTCCTACACACAGTAGTACAAGCTAGCAGTCCTACACACTGGTACAAGCTAGCAGAATCCTACAGTGGTATAAGCTAGCAGAGTCCTACACACTAGTACAAGCTAGCAGAGTCCTACACACAGTAGTACAAGCTAGCAGAGTCCTACACACAGTACAAGCTAGCAGTCCTACACACAGTGGTACAAGCTAGCAGAGTCCTACACACAGTGGTACAAGCTAGCAGAGTCCTACACACAGTGGTACAAGCTAGCAGAGTCCTACACACTGGTACAAGCTAGCAGAGTTCTACACACTGGTACAAGCTAGCAGAGTCCTACACACTGGTACAAGCTAGCAGAGTCCTACACTTTGGTACAAGCTAGCACAGTCATACACACAGTGGTACAAGCTAGCAGAGTCCTACGCACAGTGGTACAAGCTAGCAGAGTCCTACACACAGTGGTATAAACTAGCAGAGTCCTACACACTGGTGCAAGCTAGCAGAGTCCTACACACAGTGGTACAAGCTAGCAGAGTCCTACACACAGTAGTACAAGCTAGCAGAGTCCTACACACTGGTACAAGCTAGCAGAGTCCTACACACAGAAGTACAAGCTAGCAGAGTCCTACACACAGTGGTACAAGCTAGCAGAGCTCTACACACAGTACAAGCTAGCAGAGTCCTAGACACAGTGGTACAAGCTAACAGAGTCCTACACACTGGTACAAGCTAGCAGAGTCATACACACAGAAGTACAAGCTAGCAGAGCCCTACACACATTGGTACAAGCTAGCAGAGCCCTACACACAGTAGTACAAACTTGCAGAGTCCTACACACAGTGGTACACGCTAGCAGTCCTACACACAGTGGTACAAGCTAGCAGAGTCCTACACACAGTGGTACAAGCTAGTAGAGTCCTACACAGTGGTACAAGCTAGCAGAGTCCTACACACTGGTACAAGCTAGCAGAGTCCTACACACTGGTACAAGCTAGCAGAGTCATATACACAGTGGTACAAGCTAGCAGAGTCCTACACACAGTGGTATAAGCTAGCAGAGTCCTACACACTGGTACAAGCTAGCAGAGTCCTACACTCTGATACAAGCTAGCAGAGTCATACACACAGTGGTACAAGCTAGCAGAGTCCTACGCACAGTGGTACAAATTAGCTGAGTCCTACACACAGTGGTACAAACTAGCAGAGTCCTACACACTGGTGCAAGCTAGCAGCGTCCTACACACAGTGGTATAAGCTAGCAGAGTCCTACACACTGGTACAAGCTAGCAGAGCCCTACACACAGTAGTACAAGCTAGCAGTCCTACATACTGGTACAAGCTAGCAGAGTCCTACACACAGTGGTACAAGCTAGCAGTCCTACATACTGGTACAAGATAGCAGAGTCCTACACACAGTGGTGCAATCTAGCAGAGTCCTACACACAGTGGTGCAAGCTAGCAGAGTCCTACACACTGGTACAAGCTAGCAGAGTCCTACACACAGTAGTACAAGCTAGCGAGTCCTACACACAGTGGCACAAGCTAGCAGAGTCCTACTCACACAGGTACAAGCTAGCAGAGTCCTACACACAGTGTTACAAGCTAGCAGAGTCCACACAGTGGTACAAGCTAGCAGAGTCCTACACACAGTGGTACAAGCTAGCAGTCCTACACACAGTGGTACAAGCTAGCAGAGTCCTACACACAGCGGTACAAGCTAGCAGAGTCCTACACACTTATAAAAGCTAGCAGAGCCCTACACACAGTAGTACAAGCTAGCAGAGTCCTACACACAGTGGTACAAGCTAGCAGAGTCCTACACACTGGTACAAGCTAGCAGCGTCCTACACACTGGTACACGCTAACAGAGCCCTACACACAGTAGTACAAGCTAGCAGAGTCCTACACACAGTGGTAGAAGCTAGCAGAGTCCTACACACAGCGGTACAAGCTAACAGAGTCCTACACACTGGTAAAAGCTAGCAGAGCCCTACACACAGTAGTACAAGCTAGCAGAGTCCTACACACAGTGGTACAAGCTAGCAGCGTCCTACACACTGGTGCAAGGTAACAGAGTCCTACACACAGTAGTACAAGCTAGCAGAGCCCTACACACAGTGGTACAAGCTAGCAGCGTCCTACACACTGGTACAAGCTAACAGAGTCCTACACACAATAGTACAAGCTAGCAGAGTCCTACACACAGTGGTACAAGCTAGCAGCGTCCTACACACTGGTACAAGCTAACAGAGTCCTACACACAGTAGTACAAGCTAGCAGAGTCCTACACACAGTAGTACAAGCTAGCAGAGTCCTACACACAGTGGTACAAGCTAGCAGCGTCCTACACACTGGTACAAGCTAACAGAGTCCTACACACAGTGGTACAAGCTAGCAGAGTCCTACACACAGTGGTACAAGCTAGCAGAGCCCTACGCACAGTGGTACAAGCTAGCAGAGTCCTACACACAGTGGTACAAGCTAGCAGTGTCAGTAGTTAAACAAGAGTGTACTACCATTGTACTGGCATCTTTAAGTCGGGTTAGACAGAAATCAGTCGCTCTTACATAACTACGTATATTAAGATCAGCATAAAATCCGAATAAAATACAAATACTGACCTCATTAATTTTTGCAGGCATACATAGTCTTTAATCAAGCAATAATAATAAAGTCTACATCTATGATATAATCGGAATCATTGGGAAAATCGAACTGCTGATGTCGAAGCATATATTTTGCAAAGGAATCTGGAAAAAATGGCCACAAAGAAATAGCTCTTAAAATTCGGTCAAAGCGAGTAATAGTTGAAGTGGAAAGATAGATTTAGAAATTTGTAACAAACATTTCACAAAACGAGAGAGCACCATAAGTAAAACAAAATCTACCCTTAGCCCAATATAAATCATGCTCGTTTTTACAGACAGACGAAAACACAAACCACAGCTTCGTGTCATATTTTACAGACGATAACACAATCAGCATGAAAGTGCTTCTGTAGAAGAGGCTGATAAGCTCTAAACAGATATCAGTAACGTATTCTATTGGGCAATTGGAAATAACATGAAGTTCATCGATGACACTCCAGTTTCTGCAACATGGAAAGAAGAACCTAAAACAAGTACGTGATACGATACGGTCAAATATTTTCAAAGAACGGAGGAAACGGGTCATAGTATACAAATTATAATGTCAGACGACAATAGGTTTAGAGAGTATAGCAAATCAAACTTTTTTAGGGCCAGGACACCTAAAGGGAAAATTGTGAAAAAATTCAAAACAATTGTAGCCATGCCAGTGATAGTACTTCTAAAAGATTTGCGCTCTCTCTTCTGAAGTATTATTATCGTCACATACTTTCAAGGTAGGTGAGTGATGCACACTGCAAAATATCTCAAAATCTTTCATTGTTCAGATAGAATAGGTACATCTAATCTACTCTAACTTCATTGAAGTACTCAGAGTGTACATTCTGGAACGGATGCTGAGGGTCAGTGCTCCCGATGCCCAGTCCAAACCCAGTTCTGGTGGATCAAGGCCTGATCGACCAGACTGTTACTACTGGCCACAGCATGCAGTCCATAAAAAACACAGCCCGGCTTCTCAAGAACTGATTGAAGGAACTTGTCAGGTTCCCTCATGAAAAACAGTCAGAGGTTTGTTGCTAATTTCCCTTATGCAAGGAGGGAGGGCATTGAAGAGTCTGAGACCTCTGATACTCATCGAATTCTCTTTTAGTGGTAGAGTAGAAAAACTTTTAAAATCAGTAACAGGTATGTCTTTTACTATTCCTTGGAATTTTTTTTTAGATACTAAACCGCGTCCCTCGTTCTAATAAATAGGTGTTCTGAACTAATTTGGAACTAGTACCTCCAGTATTTTCCAGGGTATGATACGTTTTCACTTTTTTTTCTGAGGAGTAAAATTGACCACGATTGTGGTAGGAGGAGGAGGAAGATGAAATGGTTGCAGCATCAGAGGAGGCTAGTGTGTGATCTGGCTGCCATCCACCCTCTACCAGTTTACACAAGTTAAATACACAGTATTTATATTATTTCTTGCGTAAATGTCTTCCGGAGGTGGGTGTTGTGTTAGCTGAGCGTGTAAGTATTCTAACCTGCATCAGGAATAGTCTACTGTATTCTCGCATAGAATATTTCTTTTATTTTTATTATCATTATTATTTTCACGGCGAAGCGCTAAACTTGTAGTGATTATGCGGATCCTCTGGAAGGGAAGTGGAAGGGGGTGATCAGGTTTGATGCAAAGAAGCCGAAGGCAACTCCAATTCATTAAACCAAGAACCCTTCATTAGCGCATCGTGGCATCCTCTTGAATGATATTTTATAACCCAGGCTACAAAGCATAGCTATGTTGCAATTCTTTTGATGAATTAGAATCGTATGTGAGTGGAGAGACCCACTATCATGTTCCTCTTATCTCTATATTTTTCAATACTTATTTAGAACATATACCATGCTTTTTTCGAGTTAGTGGAATAACGTCTTTCGTATTTCAATGATGTAGATTTCACTGAGCACCGCACAGAGAAGATGAGGAGTGTAAGATGTAGGCTATACAACTCGTCAACCTTGGACTAGATCACGCTTTATTTTTTCCAAAATCCTGTTTTTTCTTTCTTTGAAATTTTCACATTAATAAAATTACAGCTTTCATTGTATACAAAAGTGGAGTGGACTACATACATAATGATGATGTCATTGTGATTTTTAAGGGGAAGCGCTAAACTCATAGGGGCCATACAGTACCTGGAGAATTGGGGGCAATCACGATCCAGGGAAAGGGAGAACAAGCCAATAATGATATGAAATATTCCTTGGGAGATTAGTCTTCCTACGCCTTGACGGAATTTTCGAGAACCAAATTACAGCCTGTAATAAATTATTATTGACTGATCTGCGAATAGGTAAGAACTCTATATTGAATAACATTGTTAAGTTTCAGTTCAATCAAAATCATAAAAGATCGGATAGTAGGTGGATAGTATATCTGGAGGAAACAGATGGTTGAGTGAACGGCGGCCAAGGGTAATTGAAGGTGTTATTCTTGCTCGTCGCTGGTCAACACATTACCACACTCTTCCTCATCCCCGCACACCCACAAGTTATGAACTTACCCACTTGACTTCTTGGCTAATGATCATTATAACAAATAACCTCATCATGCCATTTATGTTTTTAACTGCGAAAATAAGTATGTACATGCGGAAATGTGTCTGTGTGTAATATTCAGGCAGACTTATATTGATTATTTAAGCTATATTACGTAAATTATAGGAACAGTAACTTAGGATTTCAGTTACTTTTATTATAAATAGAGTCACTTGAGATTTCTAGGCAAGCAGATCTGAGAGCTGGGGGAGACTGACGACCAGAGTCCATGACGTGATTGCCCAACCCCTCTGGCCAATTCAGCTATATCCAGCATATTTTGCAATCCCGGCTGGGACTGATGTATATTTGCCTTCCGATCAAAAATTTAATTTTCTTGAATTCCTACAAGAGATTAGGGTCACTGAAGAAAGACAAGCCAGCATGGAATGAGGAAGCATTTACTAAATAGCTCGATCCCCTATCGACATGATGACCTCATGTAAACAGACCGAATTACTGAATACAATGCTAATGTAATATTAATGGGTTGGTAAGCTCAATACGAAAGTCTTAGTTGAAATGAGATTCTGCACAAAGTAGTCTTGAAGTTATTATACTCAAAGATTGATCGACACCTACCATTTCTACGAAATCAACGTGAGGCACAAACAGGTTCTGCTTTTCAAAGGTTCAGGAATCGTAGGGAAGGAATCATATCTTAAGATTATGGATATACTAGTGCCCCTCAAGGAAGTCTCATTAATGCTAAAGGAATCTAGCTTGTCTTCCCCTTCCTTGGATTGAATCTGCCTGCCTACTATTCCCCAGGCGCTATATGGCCCCAGCGGGTTTAGCATTTCCCCGTAAATGTAATTCTAATGATATACAATACAAGGAACACGCTGCCACAATAAAATGTTGCATTAGTTGCACGTGTCGTTTTACCTAACAACATAAGACTGCTTGGATAACTTAGGCGAGAACAGAATCATGATGCACAGCATCAGTAGAACTAGTGTTCCAAGATTTGACAAGTATTTAATTATAACACTACACTTTTTTACATATAATCCTTCATTAACTAGCCGAAAGATATAACTATTGAATTACTTTGGAACAAACGTCCACATGTACTGAAAGTAGAACACTAAGACAAGATCACATTTTTTTTTTAATTCGCATTTAAAAATCATCACTAACAAACTGGTCTGGTGGAAGCTCTAAAGATAACTTATCTATGACGTCACTGGGAAAGCCGTTAATGAACCCATTACCGAGAGAAAAGTCTGGTATTAGGAGAGGTAAACTCAATAAGGGTACGATGAGAGTACATGTACCATGCCTAGTGGAGAGAGTAATGAAGGTACACCGAAAGTCTGGGGAAGGAATCACGTGTTGCGGTGGCAAGTACATTTGCATCAAGAACAGTGTCTTGCATGTGGCAAAAAGTTCTCCTGCACGCAAGGAGTGTCGTCCAGCCTCAGTGATTGACAACTCCAGGAAGTACCGCATACCGGTAGAAAATGAGGGCGAGTCAGTGTATAACCCATCCTTACAGATTGAAAGGTTACTCCAGCATACATGCCCTTCAAGAAGGGCATGTATGCTGGGTACCCTTCAAGAAAGGCATGTAGTCCCAGACCAGACCTGGTTGCTGGTCTGGTTGATCAGGCTGTTGGTGCCCACCGCCTGCAACCCAGTGTATGCCATGGAGGGGGACTTGATATCAGGAATAGGGCTTGTATTTCCCTTCCTTGCATTGAAACTGAATGCTTCCAATTCCTCCAGGCGCTTTATGACCCCTTTGTGGGTTTAGCGCTTGGTTTTGAGTATAATGTATGATCCCTGTAGGTTTAATAGTTGTTGAAAATCTCATATAACCCATAGACTACTTCTGATCAGGCTTAATGATTTAATTAATTAATAACTAATTACTTAGTAGCCACTCTAATGGCTCAGAAGTTTACTCCTTATTTAATCTCTCTCTCTCTCTCTCTCTCTCTCTCTCTCTCTCTCTCTCTCTCTCTCTCTCTCTCTCTCTCTCTCTCTCTCTCTCTCTCTCTCTCTCTCTCTCTCTCTCTCTCTCTCTCTCTCTCTCTCTCTCTCAGTCTCGTAACTTCTCTCAAATTTGTTCATTATATGTTGCAACGTTTGATATATTTAATTTTTGTATAGGTGTAGACAAGCCTGTAACAGTTGTGATCCTGCTGGTATTACTGAATGTATCAGCCATTCGTGTTTTAATTAATAATATGGCGCGTTGAGGCACAAAAAATAATTTAAATAATAATAATAATAATAATAATAATAATAATAATAATAATAATAATAATAATAATAATAATAATAATGAGTTTGACGAAGTAAATAAATGTTCATTTTACATGGATATATTACCTTAGAATGCCGTACCCTGAGAGATATATGCCACCCTGAGTCTGTTTAGAACTCTCAAACTGTGTTTAAGATACATACGCACTATATCTTATTAGCTAAACTATACCGTTGAGCAACTTGGTGTATTGCACTTTATTCACGAAATTGTCGAATTATGCTCGTTAGAGCCTAGGCATTTTATCTAGTACGAGTCTTAATTCGCAGTTGGCATCTCTTGCCACTGTCCTTGAGGCAGCGTCCGCCGCCACTCACTGACCATCCTTTCCTACACCTTACTTTCTTGCCTCTTAAATCTGACTACTTCACTACACATGGGTCATTAAGGCAGAATGTTGCTTCTTCACTCACTAATACCTGGGTGACTCACGAAATCGTAATGACACGATGGACCTGGGTCTAGTCTCGTGGTAAAGTACTGTGAACTCTGATAGAGTTAGCAGGTTCGAGTCCTTCTGTGGACGTAGAGACTATATATACATATATATATATATATAAAGTGTATTTATACTGATGAATATATACCTCCCAGTATACAAGTGTACACTACACTGTATACCTTGTCATAGCGCGTGTTCAACACCCTCTCATTTTACGCCGTTCATTACCTTCCGCATTACCCAGCATCAATTTTTGAGCGTTTTGATTACAGATGTTTTTGTTAGGTTTGAGTAGTGTAGGGTGGTTTACATACACTTGTAAAAATGCATGTTTATTAACCCCTGGCTGTCTTCGAGAGGGAACCGGACAGGTATCTCAAATCAGTGCCCGATCAGCCGGGTCGTGGTTCGTACGCTGAAATGTGTGCGGCCAGTGGTTATTTGTTCATCAGCAATAATAATTATCCTCAGACAAGAAACATTGTTATCCCCGCTCATAACAAGAAAACACGGGGAGGTTATCAAACACGTGTTATCCTCACACATAAATAAGAAAGTGTTATGCTCACAACCAAGAAAATATTAACAAAAAAGGCACAATACCGTGACTGGAACGATACACGTTATTATCTTAACTTAAGCATTATCGGTCAAAAATAGAGTTTAGGTCCTGGTCTGAACTCACTGATGATATGTAAAATAAAGCCAGGGAAACATGCACCAACAGGGAATACAGTCACAGAAACCCAAGGCAAACGGAAACCAAGCCTGTGCACATACTATGCACTTGGTATCTGCAGACATGGGAAATCTGGAAAAACAGACGGGACGTGCAACTATGACCACCCTAGAAAATGCCATGCCCATATGACAACAGGAAAATGCAAACTCCCTTCCTGTAAGCTTTTTCACCCTGAAATGTGTACCTCTTCAGTACAGGAAAGACTGTGCTATAACTTAAATTGCCAGGCACACCATCTAAAGGGGACAAAAAGATACAAAACATCCAGGCCATGGGAAAACCTGGGTAGCCACAGCCACTCAAGAGGGAGAGGTTTTTTAGTGCCAGGAAGGAAAAAAAACTGGCAGGAAATGGCAGAAATCGTACACCAAATCCAGTCATTCCTGGAGTGGAACCACAGTCGATGGCCTCCACTCCAAACCAACAGATACAGATACTAATGCCGAAAAAAATCCCCCCCCCCCCCCAGTACCAACAATACCACCAGTCCGATGACATTCTTCTTTGCAAATATACAGGGTCTAAAGCCAGCAACAAACAACAAAATACCTTTCATCCGTGGACTGCTTGCAGAGGCAAAGGCAATGTTCGTGGCTTTCACTGAGACCCACGTAAAGGATCACTTGGACAACGAAATATGGATCCCAGGTTACAACCTATACAGATGTGACAGAGTGAACAGGCAAAAGGGGGGGGGGGTTGGCCTGTACATTGCAGAGTCACTTGTTTGCACAGAACTGCTTAATGCCTCAAATGATGTAGTGGAAGTTTTAGCAGTAAAGGTCGAGAACCAAAATCTAGTCATTGTGGTAGTCTACAAGCCTCCGGATGCAACATCCCAGCAATTCCAGGAACAGCTGTTAAAAATTGACCACTGTCTGGAAAATCTTCCAGCTCCTGCACCCAACATCTTGCTCCTGGGGGATTTCAACTTAAGGCACCTAAAATGGAGGAATATAGCAAATAATATTGTTGCAGTAATAACACCAGGAGGCAGCTCTGATGAAAACTCACACTCACACGAGCTTTTAAATCTCTGCACAAAATTCAATTTAAACCAGCAAATAATAGAGCCTATTAGACTGGAGAATACACTAGACCTCATCTTCACTAACAATGATGATCTGATAAGAAATGTCACCATATCAAAAACAATATACTCAGATCACAACATAATTGAGGTTCAGACATGTATGTGTGGAGCCCCAGACCGACATAATGAGACTAGTCACGAGGGAGCATTCACCAAATTCAACTTCAATAACAAAAACATAAAGTGGGACCAAGTAAACCAAGTCCTAACCAATATAAGCTGCGAAGATATACTAAGCAACACAGACCCCAACTTATGCCTAGAACAGATTAACTTGGTGGCACTCGAAGTATGCACAAGGCTTATTACTCTAAGAAAAAGGAGGAGTAGATGTAAAATAGAAAGAGACAGGCGCTCCCTTTACAGGCGACGGAAAAGAATAACAGAGCGGCTAAAAGAGGTCAATATATCTGAAATGCGTAGGGAGATACTGGTCAGAGAAATAGCAAGCATCGAACTTAAGCTAAAGGAATCTTATAGGAGTCAGGAATCGCGGGAAGAACTAAAAGCCATAAATGAAATCGAAAGAAACCCAAAGTATTTCTTCTCCTATGCCAAATCAAAGTCGAGAACAACGTCCAGTATTGGGCCCCTACTTAAACAAGATGGGTCCTACACAGATGACAGTAAGGAAATGAGTGAGCTACATAAGTCCCAATATGACTCAGTTTTTAGCAAGCCGCTAACCAGACTGAGAGTCGAAGATCAAAATGATTTTTTTATGAGAGAGCCACAGAATTTGGTTAACACAAGCCTATCCGATGTTATCCTGACGCCAAATGACTTCGAACAGGCGATAAATGACATGCCCATGCACTCTGCCCCAGGGCCAGACTCATGGAACTCCGTGTTCATCAAGAACTGCAAGAAGCCCCTATCACGAGCCTTTTCCATCCTATGGAGAGGGAGCATGGACACGGGGGTCGTCCCACAGTTGCTAAAAACAACAGACATAGCCCCACTCCACAAAGGGGGCAGTAAAGCAACAGCAAAGAACTACAGACCGATAGCACTAACATCCCATATCATAAAAATCTTTGAAAGGGTCCTAAGAAGCAAGATCACCACCCATCTAGAAACCCATCAGTTACACAACCCAGGGCAACATGGGTTTAGAACAGGTCGCTCCTGTCTGTCTCAACTATTGGATCACTACGACAAGGTCCTAAATGCACTAGAAGACAAAAAGAATGCAGATGTAATATATACAGACTTTGCAAAAGCCTTCGACAAGTGTGACCATGGCGTAATAGCGCACAAAATGCGTGCTAAAGGAATAACAGGAAAAGTCGGTCGATGGATCTATAATTTCCTCACTAACAGAACACAGAGAGTAGTCGTCAACAGAGTAAAGTCCGAGGCAGCTACGGTGAAAAGCTCTGTTCCACAAGGCACATTACTCGCTCCCATCTTGTTCCTCATCCTCATATCCGACATAGACAAGGATGTCAGCCACAGCACCGTGTCTTCCTTTGCAGATGACACCCGAATCTGCATGACAGTGTCTTCCATTGCAGACACTGCAAGGCTCCAGGCGGACATCAACCAAATCTTTCAGTGGGCTGCAGAAAACAATATGAAGTTCAACGATGAGAAGTTTCAATTACTCAGATATGGTAAACACGAGGAAATTAAATCTTCATCAGAGTACAAAACAAATTCTGGCCACAAAATAGAGCGAAACACCAACGTCAAAGACCTGGGAGTGATCATGTCGGAGGATCTCACCTTCAAGGACCATAACATTGTATCAATCGCATCTGCTAGAAAAATGACAGGATGGATAATGAGAACCTTCAAAACTAGGGAGGCCAAGCCCATGATGACACTCTTCAGGTCACTTGTTCCATCTAGGCTGGAATATTGCTGCACACTAACAGCACCTTTCAAGGCAGGTGAAATTGCTGACCTAGAAAATGTACAGAGAACCTTCACGGCGCGCATAACGGAGATAAAACACCTCAATTACTGGGAGCGCTTGAGGTTCCTAAACCTGTATTCCCTGGAACGCAGGCGGGAGAGATAAATGATTATATACACCTGGAAAATCCTAGAGGGACTAGTACCGAACTTGCACACGAAAATCACTCACTACGAAAGCAGAAGACTTGGCAGACGATGCAACATCCCCCCAATGAAAAACAGGGGTGTCACTAGCACGTTAAGAGACCAGACAAAAAGTGTCAGGGGCCCAAGACTGTTCAACTGCCTCCCAGCATACATAAGGGGGATTACCAACAGACCCCTGGCAGTCTTCAAGCTGGCACTGGACAAGCACCTAAAGTCGGTTCCTGACCAGCCGGGCTGTGGCTCGTACGTTGGTTTGCGTGCAGCCAGCAGCAACAGCCTGGTTGATCAGGCTCTGATCCACCAGGAGGCCTGGTCACAGACCGGGCCGCGGGGGCGTTGACCCCCGGAACTCTCTCCAGGTAAACTCCAGGTATGTTATCTATACCCGTCAACAATTGTTAGTTCTTTTGCAAAATTTATGTGCAGATATAAATAAAAATAATACGGTTAAAGATGATACGTGTAACGCTTCTGGCCAGATACAGCAGCGTAAATAAACACCATTCCCATTCCTACCACTGGTGGGGTAAGGTAAAATTACACACGGTTATTTTAGGGTAGGTTACACGGGTTTACTTAGATTAAGTTACGATGATATATACCCTGAGGGGTATATTTCTCTAAGCTCTAACATGCTGGGAGTTTACTGTAATCCCTTGTTTAGGGAGTAAAGTATTCTTGTCTAATGGTGAAAGCCTTAATGACCCTAGTGTAGTCAATAGCCTTTAAACCCCATTAACCACTTTAGTTTAGGTTACGTATCTTACCATTTCTACAAAATTATTGGACATTTTAAAGAATACATTATCGATTAACGCACACTAGGACCTAAACTCCATATTGACCGCGTTATCATCATTCATTTAAAAAGAAGCAGGACAGAGGAGGAGAGAGAGGGGGAGATAGAGATACATGATAATATGTACGTACGTGGAAGGTACTTGAGAGGGCCAAGTCCCAGATCTGCACACTTCCAAACAGCATACTCGAGTGAGAAATATGGTATAATGGTAGTGTAAAATAAACCCAATGAAAGGGGCCCCTTGGGCACAAAAGATGTATCAACATGTGTGGTCCAAGACTATTCAACATCTTACCGTATGAAAGTGACACCCATTGAAAACAGGGAGTCTCCAGACTATGAACCAAGTCTTCAAGTGAGCTGTTGACAACAATATGATGTTTATTGAGGACAAATTGTATTATTACGCTATTGAATAATGGAGGAAATAATGCAAGATCAGAATACAAAACAAACTCAAACCACATAATAGAACAAGTCAAATGCGAAACCTGGGGGTGATAATATCAGAAGATATCACATTCAAGGAGCACTACAACGGTATTATTGCAACTGCAAGAAAAGTAATAGGGGATGCCAAGCCAGTGATGACTCACTACTGGTCATAGTTCTCTCTAGGCTAGGATATTGTGTACTAGCGTCTTCCTTCAAGGCAGGCGAAATTGCTCAGCTGGAAAATGTACAGAGAACCTTAACAGCTCGTATAAACAGTCTTGCACCTAAATTACTGGGAGCGCCTGAAGTCCCTAGAACTGTATTTAAAATGTAGGCGAGAAGATACTGAAGGAATTGGTACCAGACCTGCACACCGAAATTACTGTTTATTAACACAAGAGGCTTGGCAGACGGTGGAGGATAACTCAGATGAAAAGCAGAGAAGCGAGAAGTACACCAAGAGAACTCAATAAATGTCAAGGGACCACATACTGGACCCCAATGGAAATAAGTAATTTTGTCTGACTTTCTTGGGTTATCCTAGGTAATTTATACATATGCAGTTATACATAAAAAAAAAATTGTAACTATTTATGTGTACCTGCACCTGAATAAATTTACACAACTCTGGAATGCCCTTCCTTCATGCTGCGTAAGGGGGATCACTAACAAACCCTTAGCTGTCTTCAAGAGGGCAACTCGACATATTTCTCAAAACAGTTCCTGATCATACGTTGGACTACGGGCTGCTTGATTGATCAGACCAGCAACAAGGAGGCCTGGTCTGGGACCGGGCCGTGGGGGCAGTGACCTCTGGAAGCAAATCCAGGTAAAATATCAGAAACACTGCCGGGACAAGTGTGGGGTCATAAGAAGGAAATGTACAAGTATCTTCACCAAGTGGTGGATCAGCCAGGCTGTGATTGGATATGTGGGACAGAAGGCCACCAGCAGCAGCAGCCCTGGTTGACCAGGCAAGCACCAGACAAGCCTGGCCCAAGGCTGGGCTCCGGGAGTAGAAAAACGCGAAATTCGTCAAAGGTATATCCTCATTCATTAATAAGAAATCTGGTTATCCTCATAAACAAGAAAATTTGTTGTCCCCACTCAAAAAATAAAAGCGTTAACAACACACAAACAAGATTTTTTTTTATTTTCACTCGTAAAAAAAATATCGTCACTTATAAACAAGAAAGTTATCCTTGCTCATAAACAAGAAGCCACGTCATTGGCATATACAGAGTTCAGACGGGTGTTTTTGAGTCTTTCTATTGCGCAGTAGTTAGCATGCAGACTTTAGTATATATAAATATCATTACGCACTATCCTTGTGTAATGTAACATAAATTAGGGTAATCACACGATGCAATATAATTTAATTTTGATGCAAAAGTAATTGAGTGATAGGTACTATGCTCTGAATCATTATTAAATAAGGTTTTGCAATTAAGAATTTAATTTGTTGCATTTTACACATTGATTTAACCAAGGATAACAAACAAAAAATGTTCTTTAATACGAACTATAAAGTATTATCTTACATTAAGCTTGAAATAATAAGACGTAAATGTTGTTTTGAATATTATGAATCTCGTATGGGTAAGACATAATAGTACATGTTGCTTTTGTCAGTGCTTCAGTTTTTTTTTTTTAGACTATTATATTGTTTCTATCATAAAATTTTAATACACTGTGTGACATACTTCATGACATTATATTAGTAATAAAAAGTGGTAAAAAGTAGGAAAGAAACAGTCGAGTCCGTAGAGGCAAGACGGCAGTCACTTCAGGAAGGAGGGAGTAACACCTGTTGCTGTTGCAAACGTCCTTCCCTCACTACATCTTAGTTTATCTACATTTCTGTAAGATTACTGTGATGTGTGTACTGTTGTGGTGAGAGGGAGGGAGGAGAGTGTAGTGATCTTGGTGGCTCACAGCTGCTGATCTTGCCTATGTTTACTGCTCTCACATTTACTGTTATACCTGTGTCATGAAGTAATGGCGCAGCTGGGTAGTAAGCCAGCCTATGCCCTCGGACTTAGGTTTAACGTATTTAGCGTTAATATTACACTGGAGGCAGTATGATAGAATATATTAGTAATTTAGAAGTAAAACTGTGACTCGGCAACTGGAGTAAAAGTTGGGCTGGACGAGGCGCTCCTCACGTCTCTCACAAACTTATCTATTTACATCATCTTCCGTAGGGAGGAAAGATTGTTAGGATGGAGTAAAGTAGTGGAGATAATTTAAGTTGTGGAGAAGCAGCAAGTGGTTGGTGGGAGGAGACAAAAAGTTGTGGAGGGCAGATTGTGTGAGTTGCCAGGCGGGCGGTGGCTGTAAACAGGTCCTGCTGCACACCTCATCCACAGTTACACTTGGGCTCTTACACTGCCTCTGTTAATTGTCTCCTCTACTCTAGTGCAATTCTCATCATGCTCCTAGCTCCCTAGCAAGACTAGGAGCAGCAACAATTGTAACTTATGGGTGCTCTCCGATTCACAGAAAATGTTTTAAAGTGAATAAGAAAAATTTTCTCGACCACAAATTGTTAAAAGTGAAAGAAAATATATAAGTTTAATCCAATGGAGATTACTTTACTCACGTTTATTCAAGTCGGAATCTTGGGACTAATATTTGGAAGTGTGAAATTTTTTCTTTTAGTGTTCTCGCTTGTAACCATATTGTCATCATGGATGGGAAGAACCTCCCAGTGTTTGCAGGCTTGCCTATACCCCCTATTATTTGTACTCCAGATGTGGAAGATGGGGATTCTGAGCTTAATTATACGCCCAGTGAGGGCAGTAGCTCACGCCGCGGTAGCCTCCACAAATCTGGGTCTAGCAGTCCTGGCGGAATTTTCAACTTTAGCCCTGGAAAGAGTGGAAACGATAGCCCATTAAAAGTTCGTGGAGGAAATTTCCTACACAATCTTCTCCACCCACTTGACTACTACCACTATCAACAACAGAAAAGACGCAGTCGCAGTAATTCGGCTTCAAGTGAACTTGGCCTAAGTTTTGATGCCTTGGGTCCATCATCTGCAAGCAGACCAGGCCGCTCTAGAACTACTGACACCCCAAAACAAAAGCAGAAGGACAAGAAAAGTTTGTTAAGGCGATCACTTACTCCAGAACCTCCAAAATCAAAGGAAAAGGAAAATACAAAACCTTTACAGCGATCACGAACCCCAGAGCCTTGGCCTGTTTACCGACCTTCACCACAGAGACGACCTATTCAGTATAATCTCAATATTCCTGCATATGTTGCTAAACCCCAAGATGTTGGGAAGTCAGGTTCTCCAAATTATCTTACTGTACCTTACTCATATGTAAAGCCGCAAATATCCTCGCATCCCAACCCAGCAAGTGTAACTGATGAGAGCTCCAGTTGCAGTAGTCACAGTAGGAGCAGTAGTAGTGGCAGCTATACAGAGAGTGACAATGGTGAAGAGTGGCAGCAAACATCATCATTTGTTAAACAGGAAATTGGTAGCATAGGTCAACATTATAGAAGTCACTCACCAGCAAGATCGCCACGTAATTCACATTCCCCTTTGACTGTTATAGATACTAAGAGTCCTTTATCAAAGTCTCCGAATGAAAGGGTTATCCAGGTTCCATTGACACTTAGCATTAGCCTTAATACTGACACACAATCACCCAGTTATAACCATCATAACCTCGATCCTAGGAAAAGTTTACCCTTGCAGCCTTACAGTACCCATACATTAAAGTTAAGGCCAGGCCAATATACTTTAAGCAAATGTGATAATGTCTCAAAAAGTCATTGTTCTTTAGATGCAACCAACTCTCAAACCACACAGTTATGCAGAGAAAAGAGATGTGTAACTAGAGTTGATATTGGTCAAGATCCTCAGAAAATGATCAAAGGTATTGACGATGACACCTGTTGGGCTAGCTTCTGGGGAGATGACCCAGATGGGAATGTCTTCAAGAAGAGCAAAGTCTCAGATAAGGAGAGATCATCTTCACTGTCAGCAGAGGATGGATTGCGAAAATCGTCATCTGTTGAGAAACTGTACAGCATCTATGACCAGATCATTAAAGAAGGTAAAACAATAAAACTTGCAGTACTTAGGCTCTAGTCATGTTTGGTATAATGTAATTATAATAAAAGCTTTAATAATATAGTACGATATTGTTTTATGATTTGTGTGCAGATTTACTGTAAAAAGTACGTACTGTACTGTCTGGGAGTGGCTGAGCTCTTCTTCTACCTTTGGTATACAGTACATATATTTTCTTGCCATTCATTAATATTGTACAGTTTACTTTGTTCCTAAGTTACACGATTTACCTTTCAACTAGATCTTGTTACTAGATTCCGTATCGAAAACTATTTAATGATCTACATATTAAAATGGATTTGATTACAGGAAATTGATGTTACTTTTTGTTTATGGCTTACATGCAGTATTAATTTGTTCTGTGGCAGCTTGCATGGAAACAGTAGAGACAGTTGAAACTGAATTAACAAGGAAAAATAAAACATTACAGATTCATTTCCATTAGGTTTGGGCTACCTTTCCTCCTTTGTCTATTGTGAATTTTTTTAATTGCATATGTGCATGCATCTGTACAGTATTTTAAATCTAGAGCCAAATAAAACATTATTTCCAGGAATTACAGGATGTTGATTCAGCTCTGGGATTACTCAGTGTATCATTTTGTATTTTCAATGGAACACCCCTTGTTATGTGAATCATTTCAGGCTGTCTAAAACTAGTACAGTACTTACTAACTTCTTAATACTAGTACAGTTATTTAGAAAAAGTATTTTAACACCCAATTTAAGTTTTGTGTGACACTTCAACATGATTACTTTTTGTACATGAACAGTTTAGATTACATTGAGGAGGTGGCAACTAAGCTAATAGTACAATATCAATTGACTTAGCACAGTTCAATAAATGTTTACAGTTGTATTTATGAATTACATTTAAAATGTTTTTATTAAGGAAGTAGTTGTGGACAAATCAGAGTTAATTTGATATATTAGAAATAACCTAACATACCAAACTGCAACAAATTTAAAGAAAAAAAATGTTCAATAGAGTTATAATGCCAGTATTTGCTGAATTTACTTACTTGCAGGTAAGGATACACTAGTCTCACTTTTGCTTTTTAATCGTTGAAATGTGTAATATACAAATGACCAGTTTAAAAATTTCATGACAGGCATCAGTCACTACATAACACTGGGCTTTCACAATTTAATTTCTCTGGTAAAGTGGATGCTCTGTAGATTTATCAACTTTAACTACATTTTTTTCTCTGTATAACACTCTTTTTATCATTGTGCTTCTCTTAGGCCACTATGTTGTGCATATAATCACCGATTAATACTTGTATGATTATTTTCTGAATATAAAGAGATTAAATATGTTTTGGCAGACTTATTTCATTGATTACATACACATTAAGCTAAATTTTCCCTATATAAATATACTGAATCTATTTTGTCTAATCAAAAACTGATGGATTATGATTGTTATTGATGTAAGGAGCATTTAGCTCCTTGTTAAAGAGGTACTGTGTAAAAAAATATTTGTTTAGCACATCATTTACCTTATACTGTAAAAGTATTTTGTGAATAGACCTGTTTAGCATAAGCTTTATTCTGGTAATAGACAAATCTTTTTACAGACTGTACCTGAAGGTTGCTTGAAGACTATTCCAGGGGTCACTGCCCCTGTGGTCCTCTTCAGACCAGATCTGGCTTATGCCCTGAACAGCTTGGCTGTTGGTGCTAGCTGCCCACTATCAAGCATAGGCACTACAGTCTGGCTGATCAGGGACTACTTTTAAAGAATTCTTCCACCACCCTCTTGAATATGGCTAAGGGATCTTTTGGTGATTCACCTTTTGTATGAAGGGAGGGTATTGAAAAGTCTTGATGACATTATATGTATTGAGTCATCTCTATATATTTGCTGGCTCATACCTTCCACTGGAGGCATTTTGCATCATTTGCTCAGCCTCTTGCTATCATTGAAAGTACAATATCTTCAGTACTCAGATTTGGAACCAGTCCCTCCAGATTTTTTCTGAAGGTTACCCCCTTTGGTCCAGTCTTAGACCAGACCTCCTGGTAGATATCCTGATTAACCATGAATTGATTCGCCTCCCGGTTGAAGACAGCTAGGTCTAATGGTAATTTTCCTTGTGTATGAAGGGAGGCTGTTGGAAAATCTGTCCTTTTACATTTACCGAGTTCTCTTAGTGTAATCATTTCACCCCTGCTTTTCCTTGGGGATATTTTACATTATGATATATCTTTCCTATGTTCCAAAGAATACATTTTATAGGACCTGCCAAACAATTTAGGTACTAGACTGAATTTATATGAACAGTGAAAATTCTCTTTACATTATCCAGTTCTGCCTGCCTTGGGGTCATCATTGTACAGCAATAGCTCAGTCAAGTGAGGACTAAGTACAGTGATGACCTTTGACTGTTTCGGTCGTATATATACGTCTTACAAGCCACCGTGTTTGACGTATATATTCTCATAAATTCTAGCAGCTTCAAATCAAGCAGGAGAAAGCTGGTAGGCCCACATGTGAGAGAATGGGTCTGTGTGGTCAGTGTGCACCATATAAAAAAATCCTCCAGCACTCAGTGCATAATGAGAAAAAAAAACTGACCGTTTTTTTAATTAAAATGCCGACTTTGTGGTCTATTTTTGTATAGTATTTATGGTTGTATTCTCGTTTTCTTGGTCTCATTTGATAGACTGGAAAACATGTTATAGAAATAGAGGTGATTTTGACTAGTTTTTACTCTGAAAAGAACCTTGAAATGGAGCTCAAAGTAGGGGAAATGTTTGATTTTTACCAATGTTCAAAAGTAAACAAATGATGTCGTTGTCCAATAAATGTCCAACTAGCCATTCTAATATGCAGTCATGAATGGGTTGACATTATTTATACAATTACAGTGATCCCTCGATAGTCGTCCTTTTCGGAAATCGTTGCGTTATTTTTGTCCAAACATTGGCTCGCAAATGGCCGGTTGACTCACTAATCGTCGTTCATTCTGGACTCGTACTCATGGCTCTGAGCCGCCTCGGCCTCCCTTCCCAGCCAGTGTGCCATTATTTACCAGTGAGCGACGGCCCCCTCACTTATTCATACAAAATATTTCGTAATATTCCATTCATTTTAGTGCTTGCAAGTGCTAAATAAGCTACCATGGCTCCAAAGAAAGCTCCTAGTGCCAAGCCTTTGGTAAAGAAGGTGAGAAATACGATTGAATTTAAGAAAAACATCATTGAACAATGTGAAAGTGGCGTACGTGTGGCCGAACTGGCCAGGATGTATAACAAACCCCATACAACCATATCTTCCATCGTGGCAAAGAAAAAGGAAATCAAGGAAGCTGTTGTTGCATGGAGAAAATTGTGGCCAGATTGTGTCCACAAGAGGGATTTTGAAGGGTTTGTGGCTGACCCTGATGAGCCGATGTCATTTGTGAAATCTATTGTGGCATTGGGGAGTTCCATGGGGTTGGATGTGAGTTTGGAGGATGTGGAAGAGTTGGTGGAGGACCACAACGAAGAGCTAACCATTGAGGAGCTGTAAGAGCTTCAGCAGGAACAGCCATCCACGAGTCATGGGGCAATTTACCCCATGAAGCCCTAAGGAATGTGTGTTAATTACTTCAACTTTTGAAGGATGTTCTAAAGTGCAAGGAACAACCTACTATACTATGTGGTCATGGCTTGAGAGAGGGCTAACATTTAACTCTTTCAGTGTCCATGCCACAGTTCTACAGCTCTGAAGCCAGTGTCCATGCCATAGTTTTACAGGAGCTCAGCTCACTCAGATAAGCAATGAGCAGTAAATCTGGGCCTAGATACGAGAGAATGGGTCTATGCAATAAGTGTGCACCATATAAGAAAATCTTACAGTATCCAGTGCATGAGGGAAAAAACTACGACCATGTTTTTGGTTTAAAACAGCGACTGCAGAGTATTTTCACATGGTTTTTATGGTTGTATTCTCAGCTTACTGCAATCATTTTGACAGAATGGAAGATATACAGCCTCTCCTCACTTACTGACTTACTCTTTTACCAACCACTCAGACTTATGATGGGCTCTCTGACCAGTATGCATACCTAAATGATGTTTATTAGAGTTGATTTCCTCTATTCTGTTTAATACAGTATACAGTACACTACTGTATAAACATTTAAAAATATACCAGAAATGCTATAAATGTTGCAAAGGTGACATTAAAAAAATATCTGAAGATTGTTGACAAACTACTACCAGTATAGTATGCTCCTCGCTTAACAACCTACTCATAATAATAATAACAACAATAATAATAATAATATCTATTTACCACAAGTACATGTACAAGGTATACTGGCCTAGCTGACATCAATGACATACTACTATATAGAAAGCCCCTCATGCAGAGCATTTCGGGCAAATTAGGTCATTGTCCCAGGATGCGACCCAAACCAGTCGACTAACTCCTAGGTACCCATTTTACTAATGGGTGAACATAGACAACCGATGCAAAGAAACACGCCCAGTGTTTCTACCCATGCTGGGAATCGAACGCAGACCCTCACCCTGTGAAGCGAGAGCTTTAGCGATCAGGCCATGGACCACCGTGGAACGGACTCCCGTTGTTAAGTGAGGAGAGGCTGTATTACAGAAATAGAGATGATTCTGATTGGTTTCAGGACTGGGAGTAGCTTGAAACTGAACTCAAAGTAGCAGAAATAGTCGATTTGTGCAAACATTCCATAGTAAACAAATCATGTCACTTGTCCGATACACATCCATCTAGCCGGTCTAACGTGTATTCACAAATGAGCCGATATTATTTATACATTACAGTAATGCACACCAGTAAATCTTTTTGTGTGAATAAAAATTCAAAATGGAATTCACATGTAAAGCCTTGGAACGTAACTAATGAACAGAGAAAATGTTCTTTTAGTACCAGGAATGCCTGTACTGTTTATTCTGGACCCTATTTTGATGTTAGCATATTTAGAGATTTATGTGAAACTGGCTAAAGCATAAGCTAATATCAACTCTACGGCTTATTTATCTATCACACTTCATCTAATATGACATAATAAACAGTATAATTAACAGAGAAACATGATACAGTGGACCCTCAACCAACGGCTTTAATCCATTCCAGAGAGCTAGCCTTTAGTCAAATTAGCCGTTAGTCGAATTAATTTTCCCCATAAGAAATAATGGAAATCCAATTAATCTGTTCCAGACAGCCAAAAGTATTAAAAAAATAATTTTTTTCTACATGAAATATACATTTCCTACACAGAAAACAATGAGACATGCCCAATACATAGATAAATAATTTTTTTTTTTTTTAACAAGTCGGTCGTCTCCCACCGAGGCAGGGTGAAAAAAAAAGAAAGAAAATCAACAAAAAGAAAATACTTTCATCATCATTCAACACTTTCACCACACTCACACATTTTCACTGCTTTTGCAGAGGTGCTCAGAATACAACAGCTTAGAAGCATATACGTATAAAGATACACAACATATCCCTCCAAACTGCCAATATCCCAAACCCCTCCTTTAAAGTGCAGGCATTGTACTTCCCATTTCCAGGACTCAAGTCCGACTATATGAAAATAACCGGTTTCCCTGAATCCCTTCACTAAATATTACCCTGCTCACACTCCAACAGATCGTCTGGTCCCAAGTATCATTCGTCTCCATTCACTCCTATCTAACACGCTCATGCACGCTTGCTGGAAGTCCAAGCCCCTCGCCCACAAAACCTCCTTTACCCCCTCTTTCCAACCCTTTCGAGGACGACCCCTACCCCTCTTTCCTTCCCCTATAGATTTATATGCTTTCCATGTCATTCTACTTTGATACATTCTCTCTAAATGACCAAACCACCCCAACAACCCCTCTTCTGCCCTCTGACTAATGCTTTTATTAACTCCACACCTTCTCCTAATTTCCACACTCTGAATTTTCTGCATAATATTTACACCACACATTGCCCTTAGACAGGACATCTCCACTGCCTCCAACCGTCTCCTTGCTGCTGCATTTACCACCCAAGCTTCACATCCATATAAGAGTGTTGGTACTACTATACAGTGGACCCCCGCATAGCGAACTTAATCCGTGCAAGAGGGCTGGTCGTTATGCGAAATGTTCGCTATGCGAATTAATTTTCCCCATAAGAAATAATGGAAATAAAATTAATCCGTGCAAGACACCCAAAAGTATGAAAAAAAATTTTTTTACCACAAAAAAATGTTAATTTTAGTACACACAAACTGAAAAAGGCATGCACAATTACATGACACTTACTTTTATTGAAGATCTGGTGATGATTGATGGGATGGGAGGAGGGGAGAGAGAGTGTTAGTGTTTAGAAGGGGAATCCCCTTCCATTAGGACTTGAGGTAGCAAGTCCTTTTCTGGGGTTACTTCCCTTCTTCTTTTAATGCCACTAGGACCAGCTTCAGAGTCACTGGACTTCTTTCGCACAACATATCTGTCCATAGTGGCCTGTACCTCTCGTTCCTTTATGACTTTCCTAAAGTGTTTCACAACAGTGTCATTGTAATAGTCACCAGCACGGCTTGCAATAGCTGTGTGAGGGTGATTTTCATCAAAAAAGGTTTGCACTTCAAGCCATTTTGCACACATTTCCTTAATCTTTGAAGTAGGCAATTCCTTCAATTTCTCTCTCCCCTCCTCTGAACCAGTTTCCCCAGGTCTGGCCTCTTGCTCTTGAAGTTGATCTATCAGCTCATCAGTGGTTAGTTCTTCATTGTCCTCCTCCACCAACTCTTCCACATCCTCCCCACTAACCTCCAACCCCAAGGACTTCCCCAATTCCACAATTGATTCCTCAACTGGTATACTACTCCTCTCAGGGTTAGCCTCAAACCCTTCAAAATCCCTTTTGTCTACACATTCTGGCCACAGTTTCTTCCAAGCAGAGTTCAAGGTTCTCTTAGTCACTCCCTCCCAAGCCTTACCTATAAGGTTTACACAACTGAGGATATTAAAGTGATCCTTCCAAAACTCTTTTAGAGTCAATCCAGTGTCTGTGGTCACTTCAAAGCACTTTTGAAACAGAGCTTTTGTGTACAGTTTCTTGAAGTTGGAAATGACCTGCTGGTCCATGGGCTGCAGGAGAGGAGTGGTATTAGGAGGCAAAAACTTCACCTTAATGAAGCTCATGTCCCCATAAAGTCGCTCTGCCACGTCTGTAGGATGACCAGGGGCATTGTCTAACACCAGGAGGCACTTAAGGTCTAATTTCTTTTCAGTTAGGTAATCTTTCACATTGGGGGCAAATGCATGGTGTAACCAGTTATAGAAAAATTCCCTAGTGACCCATGCCTTACTGTTTGCCCTCCACAGCACACACAAATTATCCTTGAGGACATTCTTTTGCCTGAACGCTCTGGGAGTTTCAGAGTGATACACTAATAAAGGCTTAACTTTGCAATCACCAGTAGCATTGGCACACATGAGAAGAGTAAGCCTGTCTTTCATAGGCTTATGTCCTGGGAGTGCCTTTTCCTCCTGAGTAATGTAGGTCCTGCTTGGCATTTTCTTCCAGAACAGGCCTGTTTCATCACAATTAAACACTTGTTCAGGTTCCAGTCCTTCAGTTTCTATGTACTCCTTGAATTCATGCACATATTTTTCAGCCGCTTTGTGGTCCGAACTGGCAGCCTCACCATGCCGTATCACACTATGGATGCCACTACGCTTCTTAAATCTCTCAAACCAACCTTTGCTGGCCTTAAATTCACTCACATCATCACTAGTTGCAGGCATTTTTTTAATTAAATCGTCATGCAACTTCCTAGCCTTTTCACATATGATCGCTTGAGAGACGCTATCTCCTGCTAGCTGTTTTTCATTTATCCACACCAATAAGAGTCTCTCAACATCTTCCATCACTTGCGATCTTTGTTTCGAAAACACAGTTAAACCTTTGGCAACAACAGCTTCCTTGATTGCCGTTTTCTTGCCCACAATAGAAGCGATGGTTGATTTTGGTTTCTTGTACAACCTGACCAGGTCGGTGATACGTACTCCACTTTCATACTTATCAATGATTTCTTTCTTAATTTCAATGGGTATTCTTACCCTTTGAGGTGTAGGGTTGGCACTAGAAGCTTTCTTGGGGCCCATGGTCACTTATTTTCCACAAACAGCACCGAAAACACTGTAATAATACGAAATATTCTGAGTGTATGCTTGAATGTTACCGCGGAGGCTAGCTGGTAAACAATGGGACGGGCGGCACATGTGAGGCTGGCTGAGGGCCCACATTGGACGCGTCTCGAACGAAGTTCGCTGAGCGGGTTTTTGTCTATTATGCGGGGCAAAATTTTAGCGGACAAAGCGTTCGCTATGCGGAATGTTCGCTATGCAAGGCGTTCGCTATGCGGGGGTCCACTGTACTTTCATACATTCCCTTCTTTGCCTCCATAGATAACGTTTTTTGACTCCACATATACCTCAGTGCACCACTCACCTTTTTTCCCTCATTAAATCTATGATTAACCTCATCCTTCATAAATCCATCCGCCGACACGTCAACTCCCAAGTACAGTGGACCCCCGGTTAACGATATTTTTTCACTCCATAAGTATGTTCAGGTGCCAGTACTGACCGAATTTATTCCCATAAGGAATATTGTGAAGTAGATTAGTCCATTTCAGACCCCCAAACATACACGTACAAACACACTTACATAAATACACTTACATAATTGGTCGCATTCGGAGGTAATCGTTATGCGGGGGTCCACTGTATCTGAAAACATTCACTTCTTCCATATTCCTCCTCCCCAATTTGATATCCAATTTTTCTTTATCTAAATCATTTGATACCCTCATCACCTTACTCTTTTCTATGTTCACTTTCAACTTTCTACCTTTACACACATTCTCAAACTCATCCACTAACCTTTGCAATTTTTCTTTAGAATCTCCCATAAGCACAGTATCATCAGCAAAAAGTAACTGTGTCAATTCCCATTTTGAATTTGATTCCCCATAATTTAATCCCACCCCTCTCCCGAACACCCTAGCATTTACTTCTTTTACAACCCCATCTATAAATATATTAAACAACCATGGTGACATTACACATCCCTGTCTAAGACCTACTTTTACCGGGAAGTATTCTCCCTCTCTTCTACACACCCTAACCTGAGCCTCACTATCCTCATAAAAGCTCTTTACAGCATTTAGTAACTTACCACCTATTCCATATACTTGCAACATCTGCCTCATTGCTCCTCTATCCACTCTATCATATGCCTTTTCTAAATCCATAAATGCAATAAAAACTTCCCTACCTTTATCTAAATACTGTTCACATATATGCTTCAATGTAAACACTTGATCTACACATCCCCTACCCACTCTGAAGCCTCCTTGCTCATCCGCAATTCTACATTCTGTCTTACCTCTAATTCTTTCAATTATAACTCTACCGTATACTTTTCCTTGTATACTCAGTAAACTTATTCCTCTATAATTTTTACAATCTCTTTTGTCCCCTTTCCCTTTATATAAAGGGACTATACATGCTCTCCGCCAATCCCTAGGTACCTTCCCCTCTTTCATACATTTATTAAACAAAAGTACCAACCACTCCAACACTATATCCCCCCCTGCTTTTAACATTTCTGTCATGATCCCATCAGTTCCAGCTGCTTTACCCCCTTTCATTCTACGTAATCCTCACGTACTAAAATGACACTTACCTTTATTGAAGAGTGATGAGTGATGAGACACTGTTTTTCTTGAACATCCTGGGATTTTCAGTAATACATGAGTAAAGGCTTCACTTTGCAATCCCCACTAGCATTACAACAAAACATGAGTTATCCTGTCTTTCATAGGCATGTGTCCTGGGAGTGCCTTTTCCTCCTGAGTAATGTAGGCCCTGTTTGGCATTTTCTTCCAGAACAGGCCTGTTTTGTCACAATTAAACACTTGTTGGGGTTGGAATTTTTCAGCTTCACCATGCCTTATCACACTGTATGCCACATGATTCTTAAATTCCTCAAACCAACCTTTGCTGGCCTTAAATTCGCCAATATGAGCACTAGTTACAGGCATTTTTTCCTGTTCACCTGGGTGTTAGTCGCCTGGTGTGGGTTGCATCCTGGGGGACAAGATTAACCCTTTCAGGGTTTTCGATGTACAGTGGACCCCCGGTTAACGATATTTTTTCACTCCAGAAGTATGTTCAGGTGCCAGTACTGACCGAATTTGTTCCCATAAGAAATATTGTGAAGTAGATTAGTCCATTTCAGACCCCCAAACATACACGTTCAAATGCACTTACATAAATACACTTACATAATTGGTCACATTCGGAGGTAATCGTTATGCGGGGGTCCACTGTACTAGTATGGCTTATGCACCAGGGTTATTGACGTACTAGAATGCCTAAATTCTAGCGCTGTCAAGTTTAGCGAGAGAAAGCTGGTAGGCCTATTTATTTTTATTTATTTATTTATTAATTTGAACATGATACAGAGAAGTACAAGGAAAAAAATTTTTAAAGTGCAGCATGCCAAAGCAGAGCATTATGGGCAGGCTTAAAATTAACTTAAGATTAACTAAGCAATGATATATTCAGTGGTACAAAAAATATTGTAAAACGGATAACAATTTGGTACAAATGAGTATTACAAAGACAGGTCATATGGTCATTTACTGTGTTGCTGAGTAATCAGTAGAATGAAGTATTCTGTTAGGTAATGAAGTTAAATAGTAACAAAGTTTGATTGGGTCACAAGTTGACATTTATGAGATAAAATAATGAGATACAATTTATGAGATACAATTATTCAGTATTTATTTAGTTGTGGGTGAGTAAGTGATTTTTGAGAAGAGACTTGAATTTATAAACAGACAGTGTTTCTTTTATATTCACAGTAATGAATTCCAGATTTTAGGGCCTTTTATGTGCATTGAGTTTTTGCCTAGCATGCGATGGACACGAGGAACATCAAAGAGTGATCTGTGACTTGTGTTATGGTCATATGTTCTGTTGAGGTTGGTAAGGAGATGTTTGAGGGGAGGGTTTATGTCAGAGTTAAGTGTTCTATGTATGTAGTAGGTGCAGTAATAAGTTTGGATGTTTTGTATTGTAAGTTTAGAGTTTTAAATATTGGTGGAGTGTGCTGTCTGTAGTGGGAATTCGTTATCATTCTGACTGCAGCCTTTTGTTGGGTGATTAGTGGTCTGAGATGGTTTATTGTTGTTGAGCCCCATGCACAAATACCATAGGTGAGATAGGGGTAAATAAGTGAGTGATATAGGGCCAGGAGGGCTGACTGTGGAACATAGTACCATACCTTCGATAGTATGCCTACATATGAAAGAATGGGTCTCTGTGGTCAGTGTGCGCAGTATAAAAAAAATCCTGCAGCACACAGTGCGTAATGAGAAAAAAAATACTTTGACAGTGTTTTTGGATTAAAACAGTGACTTCGCACTGTATTTTCGTATGGTATTTATGGTTGTATTCTAGTTTTTCTGGTCTTATTTTATGGAATGGAACACATATTACAGAAATTAAGATGATTTTGATTGGTTTCACAATGAAAAGCGCCTTGAAATTGAGCTCAATAGCAGAAATGTTCGATTTTTACCAAAGTTCAAAAGTAAACAAATCATGCCAGGCGTCCAATGCACATCAACTGGTGAGTCTAATATTCTTTCACAAGTGCGCTGATATTATTTATACCATTTCTACACTAATGCAGTAGTCTGCATATCAGTAAATCTTCTATTTTTTGTGAGAATAAAAATTCAAAGTGGAAAGCAAAAGAAATGTAAGAAGGGCTTGGGGACGTGACTAACAAACAGAGAACTTGTTATTTAGTTTATTTATTTATTTATTTATTTATTTATTTAGAAATTTAGCATACATACAGAGGTACAAAAAAATACAGGTAAGAGCAGCATGCCAAAGCCACTTATATGCATAGCATTACGGGCTGGCTTACAATTAACTTAAGATTAACTAAGCAATGATGAAATCAGTGATAAGACATTATTGTAAACAGATAACTATAAAATACAAATGAGTATTACAAAGACAGGTCATATGGTTGCATGCATTGCTGTTCATTCAGTAGAATGGAGTATTCTGTTAGGTAGTGTATTTAAAAAAAAATAACAAAGTTAGGTTTAACATTTGTGTGATATAATTGTGAGTAACATTTAGGATATACAATTTATATGGTTCAGTTATTCAGTATTTATTTGGTTTTGAGTGAGTAAGTGAACTTTGAGAAGAGACTTGAATTTATAAACAGGTAGTGTTTCTTTTATATTTACAGGTAATGAATTCCAGATTTTAGGGCCTTTTATGTGCATTGAGTTTTTGCATAGCGTGAGATGGACACGAGGAACATCAAAGAGTGATCTGTGCCTTGTATTATGGTCATGTGTTCTGTTGAGGTTGGCAAGGAGATGTTTGAGGGGAGGGTTAATATCAGAGTTAAGTGTTCTATGTATGTAATAAGTGCAATAATAAGTATGGATGTTTTGTATGGTGAGTAGGTTGAGTGTTTTGAATATTGGTGGAGTGTGCTGCCTGTATTGAGAATTTGTTATCATTCTAACTGCAGCCTTTTGTTGGGTAATTAGTGGTCTGAGATGGTTAGTTGTTGTTGAGCCCCATGCACAAATTCCATAGGTAAGATAGGGGTAAATAAGAGAGTGATAGAGGGCCAGGAGGGCTGACTGTGGAACATAGTACCGTATCTTCGATAGTATGCCTACAGTCTTGGAAATTTTCTTAGAAATTTGTTGTATATGTGTATGAAATTTGAGTCTATTATCGAGGTGGATTCCTAAGAATTTTCCCTCTGTTAGCTTTGTGATAGGTGATCCGTTTATCGTTATGTTAAGAGGTACATCTGTAGCTCTGCTACCAAACTGAATGAAGTAGGTTTTGTCAATGTTTAGTGTAAGTTTGTTAGTCCTCATCCAGGTAGATATTTTCTGTAATTCGGTGTTTACAGTATTGGCTAGCGTGACTGGGCTCGGGTGAGAGAAGACGTATGTGGTGTCATCTGCAAAAAGTGTGGGTTTGAGTAATTGCGAAGCATTTGGTAGGTCATTTATGTATAGGAGAAAGAGAAGAGGGCCAAGGACACTTCCCTGTGGGACACCAACTGTAATTGGTTGTGCGGAAGAGCTTGCCCCATTTGCGTACACATATTGGCTTCTGTTGCTGAGGTAAGACTTGAGGTAGTTGAGGGAGTGCCCTCTAATACCATAGTGTGACAATTTTACGTGGAGCAAGTCATGGTCAACTGTATCAAAAGCTTTACGTAAGTCAATGAAGATCCCCAGAGGGACTTCTTTTTTCTCTATTGCAGTGTATATATGTTCTAGCATGTGTATAATAGCATCATTAGTATTTTTATTAGGCCTGAATCCAAATTGGCAGGGGTTGAGAATGTTATGGGAGATGAGGTAGGAGTAGATTCGTTTATGAATTAATTTTTCGAAGATTTTTGAGAGAGGGTGTAAATTGGATATTGGCCTATAGTTATTCAACTCTGTTTGGTCACCTCCTTTATGGATCGGGGTGACCCTTGCTATTTTGAGAACTGTAGGGAAGGTGGAGGATTCAATGGATTTGTTAAAGAGTGTTGCAATGATTGGTGATAGTACTTGTGACGCTTTTTTGTATATAAAGGGTGGTAAGGTATTTAAATCTCCTGCCTTGTTTTTCAGTGCGTTGATAATAAGGGAGACTTCGTATGGGTTAGTCGGAGCTAGGAACAGTGTGTTCGGGTAGTTGCCAGTGAGGTAGTCATTTGGTGGGGTATCTGAGCTTGGGATATTATTGGCAAGGTTTTGACCTATAGTGGAGAAGAAATCATTGAGTCTGTTTGCTGTTTCTGTTGGTGGGAGTTGGGGTTCATCTGATTTTGCTAATTTTATTTCGCTATGTCGTGATATCTTTTTTGTTCCCAGAATTTCTGATAGGGTCTTCCAGGTCTTTTTTATATCACCTCGTAAGTTGGATAATCTGTTCTCATAATACAATTTTTTTGCCCTTCTTATCAGGCTGGTTAGGATTGACGAGTAACGTTTTGTTTGGTCTCTGGTTATGTGACCCATTCTGTACTGTTTTTCATATCGGTGTTTTGTATTTATGGATTTGAGAATGCTGGGTGTTAGCCAGGGACTGTTCAGTCTCTTAGCTGTCATCTGTTTAGTTTTTTTAGGGCAGTGCTTGTTATAAAGGTATTGGGTCTTTTTTAGAAAATTATTAAAACATTCGTCAATATCTGTATAGATTTCTAGCTCAGTGTGCCAGTCAATGTTTGTTACTGCTGTTGTGAAGTTATTAATGGCTGCCTCATTGTGAAGTCTGAAGGTGACTTTAGTAGTGTCTTGGGGTATTTTACCAAGAGTTGTTATGAGGAAAGTAGGGTAGTGGTCTGTGGTATTATCTGTAATTATGCCTGATTTTAAAGGGGATATGGTGTTGGTCCAGATGTGGTCAAGTAGGGAAACACTAGTCTCTGTAACTCTTGTAGGTTTTGTTACTGTTGGTAGCAACATGCAGTTACTCATTGTGTTTGTGAATTCAGTAACGTGTGGGTCCTGGTCTTGCAGGAGATTTATATTGAAGTCACCTGAGAGTAGTAAGTGATCTTTGTTCATGCGTGCATCAGTTATCATACTTCCTAGGTTTTGACTAAATTGGCTAATGTTTGATTGTGGAATTCTGTAGATGTTTATCACTGTGAGAGGTTTTTGTAGGTATTTGGATTTGAATTTAGCTATTATATATTCCCCATGTTCATCCCTTGTGCAAGTATTAGTGATACATTCTAGTTGGTCTGAGTAGTATATAGCTGTGCCACCCCCTTGTTGGTCTGGCCTACAGTTGTGTATGGCTGTGTAACCAGGAATGGCATAGACATCTGTAGTATCAGGCTTTAGCCAGGTTTCAGTTAGTGTAATGATGGACATATTGGCATGCAAGGAATTTAGTAATGCTAGGAGGTCATCATAATGCTTGCTTAAAGATCTGATATTGTAGTTAAAGATAGTTATGTTGTTGTTGGCTCTGAGAAGTGCCTTTGATTGTTCTGCTGTGTAGTAATTACAGTAACTGTTTGAATCATTTAAGTCATTAAATAAGAGGTTGGTATCAGGATCAATGCTTGTAATCATAAGATTTGTAGTGAATCTATAGTTAGAATTAAGTAAAAAATAAAGTAAATATTCTAAAGCTAAAAAAAAAAATAGCACCTGAATTATTTAACAAATGTAAAAAATAATGAGCTAAGGTAGTTTTTAAAGCTAAAATAAAGGAGACAATATAAAAGGGACTAAAATAATTTGTGGTGAACAAATAAAGTGATGATCAAATAATGGAGCTTGGGAATATGATAGTAGGTAGTACTTTAAAGGTAATTCTTTAAAGTTAGAATTTTAATATAAGATTATAATATAAAAGGGACTAATATAAGTTGTGGTGAACAATAAAGTGGTAATCAAATAAATGAGCTTTGGAGTATAATGGCAAAATAGTGAACTTATTAACTTTAGCACCTGAGAATAGCACCTTGATTAGTTTAACAATTGCGAATATATGATCTAAGGTAGTTATATAAAGCTAAAATAAAGGACAAAAAAATATATAAGGGACTACAATTAAGTAATGGTAAACAAGTTAAATGGACAGATAGTCACTATGAAATAATATTGGTTTAGGAGTAAGATCTGATTTGTAATATTAAATAAGTTGATCAGTTTATTGCACAATAAAAAGTAAAAAAAATGAGGTAGTTGGTACTAGCTAGCAAAAGATAGTTTTGGTACTTGCAAAAAAGTAATTGGAATATACACTAATTGCATACACAATAAAAAGTGACTAATAAAACAAGTAGTGGTAAACAAAATTAAATGGACAGGTAAGAACAATGAATAATGGTAATGTCTTGGTTATAATATGATAGTAAGATGGTAGACAGGTACAAAGGATAATATAAAGGTTGGAGTTGAATATACAAACTTGAAAATTTGGCAACAAAATGTTATGGGAAGTATAAAATAATGTTTAATGTACAAAAGTAAAATTGACTGGTAGTAAATATGGTGTTTAATAAAATTTTAGTAAGTAATAATGATTACAAAAAAAGTGAAAAAGTAATGTTTATTTCATTCAGTATTGCACTGGTAGTTATACTAGAGGTTATATGGCAGTACAAGGTAATTAAGAGTACTCTAAGATAGTAAATGTGGTATAAAACAGGTAAAGGTAATTAGACAAGTAATGGTTATTAACCCTTTCAGGGTCCGTCCCGTAGATCTACGGCTTTACGTTCAGGGTCCAAACCGTAGATCTACGCCATGAGCTCAGCTCACTCTGATAAACTGTGAGTGGTACATTTGGGCCTAGATATGAGAGAATACATCTATGTGGTATGTGTGCACCACATAAAACAGATCCTGCAGCACACTGTGTATAATGAGAGAAAAAAAATGAAATCATGATTTTTCGATTAAAACAGCAACTTTGCAGTGTTTTTTCGTATGTTTTTTATAGTTGTATTTGCGATTTCTTGGTCTCATTTGATAGAATGGAAGACATATTACAGAAATAGAGATGATTTTGATTGGTTTTAGCACTAGAAATGGCTTGAAACTGAGCTCAAAGTAGCAGAAATGTTAAATTTTTGCCGATATTCAAGAGTAAACAAACGACCTCACACGTCTAATACACATCAGCTGGTGGGTCTAATATACATTCACAAATATGGTGATGATATTTATACAATTATTACAGTATTGCATAACAGCAAATCTTCTATTTTTTGGTGTGAATAAAAATTCATTATGTGAATAAAAAATCAAAATGGAATTTATTTGTAAAGCCTCAAAACATAACTAATGAACAGAGGAAATGTTAGTTTAGTGCCAGGAATGCCTACATTGTTCATTCTGGACCCTATTTTGAAATTGGAATATTTTGAACTTTGTGTTAAATTGGCCAAATTAACAATTTCCAATCACTTTATTTTGTAGTTGAAACAGTTGACTTGGCGATTTCTTGTGCTCAATCGATAGAATAGAAGTAATACTAGTGAAATAGCTAAGAATTTGGTTGACTGGAATAATGTAATTGGCCTAAAATGGGAGTCAAAGTCGGCAAAATCGCCGATTCGTAAATATCGCTGACACATCAAAATTCGCGAGAGCATAATTTCGTCAATTTTCCACCAAATTTCGTACTTTTTGTTTTATTACCTTCACAAAAAGATTCTCTACGATTTCATAAGAAAAAATAACAAATGTTTTTTTTGAAAATTCTTGGACACTGGTGCGTGACTCCAGATTTGGGCCTTGGACCCTGAAAGGGTTAAATGTCAAAAATGTTAAGAGTAAATTGAAATTATAGTAAAAATGATAATTATTAATTTTAGTAGGTAATATCAATTGATAGTATTTAAAAAAAAATGAGGTAGTAATATGGACAGAGAAAGTATCAATTCAGCTAATGTTTAAGCAAACAATAGTAAATAAGAAAATTACATAAGGTGACTTATGCTTACTAGTAAAATCACAAAATGAGGTAGTTGATTATTTAAATACTGAGAGATTGCACAATGAAATTTGAACAATAATGGAGCAAAACGTACACTACACTACGTAGGCTTTTAAGTTGGACATTGTTTAGTTATTCTCTGTAAGATTAGTATCCCTGAGAAATCGTGATAGATCATTCTCGTTCGTGATTGTGTACAGTTGACCTACATTTGTTTTCCTAACAAGAATTTTCCCATCCCGTGTGAAGCATTGGTGTATTGTGTTGTTATTCTCCCGCTTAAGTTTTCTGACTCTATACAGGAGGTTCTGACGTTTTTTGGTAAGACACTCGTTTATGTATACCTCTTTCTTTACTTTAATAGATGCAATAATTAAGTCTTTTTTCCTGTCATGTGAGTGGAATCTAAGCATAACACTTTTTCTACCATGGGATCCTAGTAACCTGGCTTCTTTTATTTCAGACTCTGGTACAATAACACTTGTTTGGTCCTTTATGATCTGCAGAGTAATTTCTTTACTGTTAACATTGGCGAGACCGCTAACTTTGCGAGAGCATAATTCCGTAAGTTTTCCATCAAATTTCATACTTTTGGTGTCATTATGATTGGGAAAAGATTCTCTATCATTTCATAAGAAAAATATTTTTTTTTTTTTTTGAAAAATTTTCGACCCTGAGAACAAGTTTAGGAGAGGGCCTCTTGACCCTGAAAAGGTTAAGGACCCCAATGGAAATAAGTTAGACAGTCCTCGATGACACACTGACTTTCTTGGGTTATCCTGGGTGGCTAACTCTCTGGGGTTAATTGTTTCTCGGTATTCTCGATAAGCCACACCAACAACAATCTCTCCACATCTTTGAGTAGTACAGCTGACTGTGGTGCAGCAGCAGCTGACGGTTGTACAGCAGCAGCTTTCCGTGGTACAGCAGTAGCTGACAGTGGTGCAGCAACAGCTGACAGTAGAGCAGCAGCAGCTGACAGTGGTGCAGTAGCAGCTGACCGTGGTACGATAGTATTTCTCACCCTTTTTACCACAGGATTGGCATGAGAAACTTTCTTGGGACCCATGGTGGCTTATTTAGCAGTTACAAGCACTAAAAAAAATGGTATAATACAAAATATATCGCATGTACGCATGGAATCGACTGCAACGGCTTGTAAACAATGGCACACTGGCTATACATGGAGTCTTGGGAGTGGCTGGGCCCGCTCAGGGTGCATGGGCACGTTTGGGACGAAAGCCTTTAGACGAGTTTTTCGGCGTTGGTAGAGCCAATATTTTGACACCAAAGAGAGCTGTTAGTTGATTTTGGCGTTAGATGATGCCACCATTAGTTGAGGGTCCTGTATATACTTTAGAATGAATAAAATAGGCCATAATATGATGAGTGATGATGACGGTGGCAGCGTCCGCATTTCGTCCTTTTTTTTATCGCTTAATCGCTTAACTATCTTGCTACACTTAACTCTTTGAGGGTCGGTCACATACATGTACGTCATTGCAGCTAGGATCAGTCACGTACTTATATGTGTAAATTCTAGCGCCTTCAAATCTGGTGGAAGAATGCTGGCAGGCCTATATATGAAAGAATGGGTCTGTGTGGTCAGTGTACACAGTATAAAAAATATCCTGAAGCAAGGAGTGCATAATGAGAAAAGAAACTCTGACCGTGTTTTTGGTTTAAAACAGTGACTTTCCAGTGTATTTTCGTATGGTATTTATGGATGTGTTTTCGTTTTCTTGGTTGCATTTGATAGAAAGGAAGATATGTTACAGAAATAGAGATGATTTTGATTGGTTTTACAATGACAAGTACCTTGAAATTGAGCTCAGAGTAGCGAAAATGTTTGATTTTTGTGACGTTCAAGTGTAAACAAATCACGCCATGCATCCAATACATGTCAACTGGTGAGTCTACTATTCTTTCACAAGTGCACTGATATCATTTAATACCGTTTTTACATTGATGCAGTAATATACATAATCAGTAAATCTTCTATTTTTTGTGAGAATAAAAATTCAAAATTTAAAGCAAAAGCAATGTAAGAGGGTCCTGGAAATATGACTAATGAACAGATACAATGCTATTTAAGTGCCAGGAATGTCAGTCTTGTTTATTTTGGACCCTATTTTGAAATTGGCATCTTTTGAAATTTGTATGAAATTGGCCAAATTGCCAATTTCTGACCACTTCATTGGGTAGTTGAAATCGGTAGATGGTCGGTTTCTTGTACTCAATCGATAGAACAAATGAAGTTCTAGTGAAATAGCTATGATTTTAGTCGATTGGAACATTGGAATTGGCCGAAAATGGAGCTCAAAGTGGGTGAGGGGGGGGGATCCCACAAGGTTGTGTCCTTAGCACTACCCTTTTTCTCTTGACTATAAATGACCTACCTTACCTTCTTCTGTTGCATATTTGGTCGTCACTTTATGTGGATAACTTTGCTATAGCTTACGCAGGCGCTGACTGTTGCCTGGTAGCGGCCTCCCTTCAGGATGCGATTGACCATGTTTCCCATTGAGCCACTTCTCATGGATTTAAATTTTCTAGTGCAAAAACCCATTTCATTACCTTCACTAGGTGTCCTCTTGCCTCAGATAATTCATTGTATTTACAAGGCTCACATATCCCAGAATGTGATACGGTCAAGTTTTTGGTCTTCTATTTGATCGCCGGTTGACTTGGAAACCTCACATTTCCTCTTTGAGGGCAACTTGCCATGGTCGACTGAATCTCCTTAATACAGTGGACCCCCGCATAACGATCACCTCCGAATGCAACCAAGTAAGTGTATTTATGTAAGTGCGTTTGTGCGTGTATGTTTGGGGGTCTGAAATGGACTAATCTACTTCACAATATTCCTTATGGGAACAAATTCGGTCAGTACTGGCACCTGAACATACTTCTGGAGTGGAAAAAATATCGTTAACCGGGGGTCCACTGTATTCTTGTGCATCGTTCATGGGGAGCAGTTCGCCGGACTCTCCTCCATTTGCATTTCACCCTAATCTTGTCCAAGCTGGATTATGGCGACCAAGTTTATTCTGCAGCTTCTACAACTCTTTCAAAGTTAGATCCCCTTCATCATCAGGGTCTATGTTTATGCCTTGGTGCCTTTTGTTCATCCCCTTTTGAAAGCGTCTGTGCTGAGGTGCATGTTCCTTCCTTAGCTGATCGTCGTGATGGTCATTCCCACATCCAACATATATCCAAGAAAATTTCCAAATCAGTAGGCATCCTTTCCAAGATACTATACTATGTACCACAGATGACACTCCTTACCCAATACCACTCTTTAACATATCCTTATCTCACCTATGGTATTTGTACCTTGGGATCAACCACAGCCAACCACCTTAAACTTTTAATAACCCAACAAAAAGTTGCTGTGCAGATTATTACCAGCTCCTGTGCTAAACAGCACACCCCACCACTTTTCAAAAGCCTGAACTTGCTAAATATATGAGACATACACTCATATTATTGTGCCTACTACATATACAGAACATTAAACTCCACGATAAACCCTCCACTGAAACTTCTCTTTGATAATTACAACAAAACGCTCAGTCACAGTACAAGGCATAAGGCACTCTTCAACATCCCTCGTGTCAGTCTCACAGTATGCAAAAACGCAATGCACACAAAGGGCCCGAAGATCTGGAACTCAATACTGGAACTGGTAAACGATCCCCTGACTGCTTATAAATTTAGGACTTTACTAAAAAATCATCTTATCTCTCAATACTAACCAAATCAACCAAAACAACTTCTAATTAGTTATATGACCTCTAGGCTATTAAACATCTGCCAATCCATGAAATATTACTGCTTGAACCATTAATTGTAATATTGTTTTTACTATGTACAACTTCAAGATTATTATTCTTATAAACCTCCACCTTGTCTACCTCGTATTAGTACGTATTAAGATTAAATAAGGTTTTTAACCTCTTAACTGTCCAAATGTAGATATATGTTCTTACCGCTAGTGCTCCAAACGTAGATCTACTTTTTATTTTTCCTGCCTCCAAATTTGGCACAATTGGCCTGAGATACCTGGTCAGCATAGAATGGGTCTTAATACTTGGTGTGCGAAGCATTAAAAAAAATCTGAGACCACTTAGTACCTTGTGGGAGCACCAGTTCAATTGAGTGCCAGCTAGAGCAAAGAGCATGGCAGACACCTGGGATTCACTATGTCATGTAGTATTAACATTCCCATTTTAAGAGGAAAGTGATGTTGACCCTGAGTTTAGTGGCTTTGAAGTGGATGTGGCCACAAGTGGTCGAGGAAATATGAAAAACCTCGATAATAACCCGTGCGCAACATTTGTGCAACACCCTTTCAATTTTGGTACCACTGGTAGTGTCATCCTGCCAGAATGTCTTATAACCTATGCCCTAAGTAAAGAGAAACAATTCTGGAACGTGTAATACTTGTTCGACTGACCTGACTGACCTGACTGACCTGACTGACCTGACTGACCTGACTTGACTTGACTTGACTTGACTTGACTTGACTTGACTTGACTTGACTTGACTTTAGCTGTCTCTATCTCCGTCTGTCTGTCTCACGGGTACACATAAATACATTACAGTGGACCCTCGTTTTTCGTAAGCATTGCAAGTCGTAATTTTTGAATATTGTAACTTTTTTTTTTCATCAAAACATTGACTTGCGAATCGTCGATTGACTCAAGTAATCGTTTGTCCCAGACGCATACACACGGCCCCGAGCGGCCCCACAATCCATTCCCAGTCAGTGTGCCATTGTTTATCAGAGTGAGGACGATCCCACGTGTTCATACGATACATTTTTTAATATTCCGTTTGTTTTAGTGCTTGCAACTGCTAGATAAGCCACCATGGCTCCAAAGAAAGCTCCTAGTACTAGGCCTTTGGTCAAGAAGGTGAGAAACACAATAGAATTCAAGAAAGACATCATTGAAAAATATGGAGGTTGAGTGTGAGTCACAGAGCTTGCCAGGTTGTATAAGAAACCCTATATAACCATTGCTTCCATCATGGCCAAGAAAAAGGAAATCAAGGAAGCTGTTGTTGCTCACAAAAATGAGATCGCAAGTGCTCAAAGATGTTGAGAAGTTATTGTTGGTGTGTATCAATGAGAAACAATTAGCAGGAGATAGTGTTATGCAGTCGATAATATGTGAAAAGGCAAGGCAGTTGCATAATGATCTCATAAAAAAAAAAAATGCCTGCAACGAGTGTTGATGTTGGTGAATTTAAGGCCAGCAAAGGCTGGTTTGAGAGATTTAAGGAATGTAGTGGCATACACAGTGTGGTAAGGCATGGTGAGGCTGCCAATTCTGACAAATATGCGACAGAAAAATATGTGCGTGAATTCAAGGGGTACGTAGAGGCTGAAGATATCAAACCCCAACAAGTGTTCAGTTGTGACGAAACAGGCCTCTTTTGGAAGAAAATGTCAAGGAGGACCTACATCACACAGGAGGAAAAGGCACTATCAGGACATGCCTATGAAAGACAGGCTTACACTTATGTTCTGTAGTAATGCTACTGGAGATTTCAAAGTGAAGCCTTTACTAGTGTATCACTCTGAAAGTCCCAGAGTGTTCAAGAAAATAAGTGTTGCCAAGAGTAAATTGTGTGTGATGTGGAAGGCTAACAGTAAGGCATGGGTGACAAAGGAAATTTTCCTTGATTGATTCAATGAAGTGTTTGGCCCCAGTGTGAAGAAATACCTCCTGGAAAATAAATTGGAACTCAAGTGCCTCCTGGTAATGGACAATGCACCTGCTCATCCTCCAGACTTGGATGGCCAAATTGTGGAGGAGTTTCGTTTCATCACAGTGAAGTTCTTGCCCATGGACCAGCAGATCATTTCAAACTTCAAAAAACTCTACACCAAAGCAATGTTTCAGTGGTGCTTTGTGACCTCAGACACTTAATTGACCCTAAGAGAGTTTTGGAAATACTATCACCAGCAAAAACCTTATAGGTAAGGCTTGGGAGGGAGTGACTTCTTGGACTTTGAACTCTGCTTGGAGAAAATTGTGGCCAGATTGTGTCCAAAAGAGGGATTTTGAAGGGTTTGGGGTTGACCCTGAGGACCTTATGCCAGTTGTGGAATCTATTGTGGCATTGGGAAATTCCATGGGGTTGGATGTGAGTAGCGAGGATGTGGAAGAGTTGGTGGAGGATCACAATGAAGAGCTAACCACTTCACGCCTTCATCTGCAACAGCAACAGACCACAGCTGAGGAAATTGCTTCAGAAGAGGAGGGAGAGAGAGGGGAGAATGTGCCACCTTCAGTGATTAAGGACATGTGCAAAGTGGAGTGGGTGGCAAAGTTTTGTGGAGAAATATCACCCTGACCAGGCTCAAACAAGTCATATCTGCAACATGTTCAGTAACACTTCAGGCAAATCTTAGAGATGCTAGGAACAGACCTCTCTGGACTTTTTTTTTTGTGCGACATGAGTACAGTGACGCTCAGGCTGGTCCTAGAGGGCTTTGATACCAGAAGTCCATATGGAGGGGAATACCCCTTCCAAACAAGAAACTCTCCTCCTTCGCTTGTCCTCGCCGTCTTCTATAAGCCAGCAAGAGTCTTCATTAACCCTTTGGGTTTTTTTGACGTACTAGTACGCCTAAATTCTAGCGCCCTCAATTCTAGTGAGAGAAAGCTGGTAGGCCTACATATGTAAGAAGGGGGCTATGTGGTCAGTGTGCGCAATATAAAAAAAATCCTGCGGCACACAGTGCTTAAAGAGAAAAAAAAACTTTGACCATGTTTTTGGATTAAAACAGCGACTTTGCACTGTATTTTCGTATGGTATTTATTGTTGTATTCTAGTTTTCTTGGTCTCATTTTATAGAATGGAAGACATATTACAGAAATTGAGATGATTTTGACTGGTTTTACAATGAAATGTACCTTGAAATTGAGCTCAAAGTAGCAGAAATGTTCGATTTTTACCAAACTTGAAAAGTAAACAAATCATGCCAAGCGTCCAATACACATCAACTGGTGAGTCTAATATTCTTTCACAAATGCGCTGATATTATTTATACCATTTCTACACTAATGCAGTAGTCTGCATAACAGTAAATCTTATTTTTTTTTGTAAGAATGAAAATTCAAAGTGGAAAGCCAAAGAAATATAAGAGGGGCCTGGGGATGTGACTAACGAACAGAGAACTTGTTATTTTAGTGCCAGGAGTGTCTTTCTCGTTTATTCTGAACCCTATTCAGAAATTGGCATCTTTTGAAATTTGTGTGAAATTGGCAAAATTGCTAAATTCTGACCACTTTATTGGATAGTTGAAATCGGTAAATGGGTGGTTTCTTGTACTCATTCGATACAAAAAATGGAGTTTTAGCGAAATAGTTATGATTTTTGTCGACTAGTACACTGGAGTGGGCAGAATCGCTGATGCGTAAACATCGTCAAGACCGCTAACTTCGCGAGAGCATAATTCCGGAAGTTTTCCATCAAATGTCATACTTTTGGTGTCATTATAATTGGGAAAAGATTCTCTATCTCTTCATAAGAAAAAATAATTTTTTTTTTTTAAATTTGGCCGACCCTAAGAACAAGTCTCTGAGAGGACCCGTCGACCCCCAAAGGGTTAAAGGTATGTAATAGTGATTTAAATGTTTATTTATTTATTTTATTTAGTTCTCATTTTTATTTGTATGTAAAACAATAATTAATTTTAAAACAAATTTATTTTTTGATAATATTTTTGGGTGTCTGAAATAGATTAATTGTACAGTGGACCCTCTGTTTTCGCGATTTTCGGTTATCACCGACTTTTTTCATCAAAATAGTCTGTTTTTGTTAATTCCCTCTGGTTTCGTCAGTCGTATGTAACACGTCTGAGAGCCCGTGCTCACACAAAGCCTCCCACACACCATTCTGAGTTAGTGTAGCATTGTTTCTCGGCGAGTAAACATTACCCTGTGAGGTCATATGAAACATTTCATAATCCATTGTTTTTGCACTTGTTTATTGTGTGTGACTGCTAAATAAGCCACCATGGATCCAAAGAAAGCTAGTGCCAGCCCTGTGGTAAAGAAGTTGAGAAACACGATAAAATTCAAGAAAGAACTCATAGCAAAGTGCCAGAGTGGAGGAGGAAGAGAGAGAGGGGAGAATGTGCCTTCTTCAGTGATTCTACGATAAGTATGATACTACTAAGCAGCAGGAGTCAGTAAAGGCTGTAGTGCCAACCAGCGATAAAGTGTAGCATTGACAGTGTTCAATGTTCAGTGAGTTTAACCCTTTGACTGTTTCAGTCGTATATATACATCTTACGAACCAATGTGTTTGACCTGTATATACTCAAAAATTCTAGCGGCTTCAAATCACGCAGGAGAAAGCTGGTAGGCCCATATGTGAGAGAATGGGTCTGTGTGGTCAATGTGCACTGTATAAAAAAAATCCTGCAGCACGCAGTGCATAATGAGAAAAAAAAAACTCCGACCGTGTTTTTGGATTAAAGCACTGACTTTGAGGTGTATTTTCGTATAGTATTTGTGGTTGTATTCCCATTTTCTTGGTCTCATTGGATAGAATGGAAAACATATTAAAGAAATAGAGATAATTTTGGTTGGTTTTACTATGAAAAGGACCTTGAAATGGAGCTCAAAGTAGGGGAAATGTTTGATTTTTGCAGATGTTCAGTAAACAAATGACGTCCTTGTCCAATAAATGTCCATTTAGCCATTCTAATATGCAGTCATGAATGGGTTGACATAATTTATACAATTATTACAATATTGCAGTAGTCTGCATAACAGTAAATCTTCTATTTTTTGTTTGAATAAAAATTCAAAATAGAAAGCAAGAGTAATATCAGAGGTGCCTGGAAACGTGACTGAAGAACAAAGAAAATGTTATTTTAGAGCCACGAATGTCTGCAATGTTCATTCTGGACCCTATTTTGAAATTTCCATATTTTTTAATTTGCATGAAATTTGCCAAATTGCCAATTTCTGACCACTTTATTGGGTAGTTGAAATCGGTAAATGGGCAGTTTCTTGTACTCAATCGATAGAACAAATGGAGTTCTAAAGAAATAGCTATGAGTTTGGTCAACTGGAACAATGGAATTAGCCAAAAATAGGGCTCAAAGTGGGCGAAATTGCCGATTCATATACTATATCGCTGAGGTCACTAACTTCGCAGAAGTGTAATTCCATAAGTTTTCCATCAAATTTTGTACTTTTGGTGTCATTACCATCGGGAAAAGATTCTCTCTCATTTCATCAGAAATTTTTTTTTTCAAATACAGTGGACCCTCGGTTATCGGCCGTAATCCGTTCCTGAAGGTCGGCCGATAACCGAATTAATATATCCCGTTAGAATTAATGGAAATAAAATTAATTTGTTCCATACAAAAATAGTCACAAAAAAATAATTCTTTTCACTATTATATAAGTACGTATTACATACTTTTATTGAAGGCTAATGCTGGCTTCTGGAAGATAGGTAGGAGGAAAGAGGGAGGAGTAAGTGTTTGGAAGGGGAATCCCCCTCCATGAAGACTTTAGGTAGCAATGCCTTCTCTGGGGTTACTTCCCTTCTCTGTCTCTTAATGCCACTAGAACCAGCTTGAGAGTCACTGGACCCCTGTCTCACAAAATAACTGTCCAGCTTGAGAGTCACTGGACCCCTGTCTCACAAAATAACTGTCCAGAGTGCTCTGTTTCTGGCATCTCTAAGATTTCCCTGAAGTGAGACAGGGTTTTGTCACTAAACGTGTTGCAGATATGGCTTGTTTCAGCTTTGTCAGGGTGGTGTTTCTCTACAAAAGCTTGCACCCTGGTACACATTGCACACACCTCTTTAATCTCTGAAGAAGGCACATCCTTCACTCCCTCTTCCTCCTCCTCAGAAGCAAGTTCCTCAGCTGCAGTCTGTTGCTGTTCAAGTTGAAGCTCTTGCAGCTCTTCAGTGATAAGCTCTTCCCTGTGGTCCTCCACTAACTCTTCCACATCCTCACCACTCACCTCCAACCCCAGGGACTTCCCCAAAGACACAATAGAGTCCACAGGGTCAGCAGGGTCAGGGTCACGGTGAGTCTCAAACCCTTCAAAATCCCTCTCTTGGACACAATCTGGCCACAGTTTTCTCCAAGCAGAGTTCAAAATCCTGGAAGTCACTCCCTCCCAAGCCTTATCTATAAGGCTTATGCAATAGAGGATAGTGAAGTGATTTCGTCAGAACTCACTTAGGGTCAACTGAGTGTCCGAGGTCACTTCAAAGCACTTTTGAAACACTGCTTTTGTGTAGTTTTTTTTTTTAAATAAAGTTGGTAGAATTACCGACAATATGTAAAGTAAAAGGACACAAGTGCAACTAATGTGACATTTATTGTGGCAATGTTTTGCTCTCCAGGAGCTTTATCAAGCCATTGGCTTGATAAAGCTCCTGGAGAGCGAAACGTTGCCACAATAAATGTCACATTAGTTGCACTTGTGTCCTTTTACTTTACAGTTTTTTTTGAAGTTAGAAATGACCTGCTGGTCCATGGGCTGGAGGAGAGTGGTGGTGTTAGTAGGCAAGAACTTCTTTTATAAAATGGAAGTCTCTAAACACGTGGTCTTCCAAGTCTGGAGGATGTGCAGGAGCATTGTCCAGTAACAGGAGGCACTCGAGTGGCAATTTCTTTTCCAGGAGATATTTTTTCACACTTGGGTCAAACACATCATTAACCCACTCTGAAAATTTGCCTTGTGACCCATACCTCATGATTAGCTTTCCACATCACACACAATCTATTCTTCATGACATTGTTTTTCTTAAACACTCTGGGATTTTCTGAGTGATACTCAAGTAAAGGCTACACTTTGAAATCCCTACTAGCATTATCACACAACAAAAGAGTAAGCCTGTCTTTCATAGGATTGTGTCCTGGCAGTGCCTTTTCCTCCTGGGTAATGTAGGTCCTGTTTGGCATTTTCTTCCAAAACAGGCCTGTTTCGTCACAATTGAAAACTTGTTGGGGTTCGAATCCTTCAGCCTTTACATAGTCCTGGAATTCGTGAACATACTTTTCAGCCGCACATTTGTCAGAACTTGCAGCCTCACCATGCCTTACAACACTGTGTATGCCACTACGCTTCTTAAATCTATCAAACCATCCTTTGCTGGCCCTAAATTCACAAACTGCAGCACTTGTTCCAGGCATTTTCTTTGCAAGATCCTCATGCAACTGCTTTGCCTTCTCACAAATGATCCACTCCACTACACTGTCTCCCACTAATTCTTTTTCCTTAATCCACAATAATAATAACTTTTCCATCTCTTCCATTATCGGTGTCCTTTGTTTAGTTAGAAAAGCTACTCCTTTTGCAACATTAGCATCTTTTATTTGTTCTTTCTTTGCCAGGATGGATGTAATTGTTGATTTATTCTTGCTGTACATCCTGGCAAGTTCCACCACCTTCATACCACTCTCGAATTTTTCTGTCACTTCACGCTTAAATTCCATGGTGTTTCTCACTTTCTTTACCACATGAACTTTACTAGGAACTTTCTTTGGAGCCATGGTTACTTATTTCATTGCTGCACTGCAAGAAAAACCACTAAAAACAATGGTAAACAAGTGAAATGTTTGTCTCTCGGTGGCTTCCTCAGCCACCGAGAGACAAAGCCAAACTGAAGTGCAAGCTGCCTCAGCCGGCGGATGGACGTGTCCAAAACGGCCGATAACCGAGTGAACGGCCAATAACCGAGCGCTGAAAACCCTGCTGATAACCGAGTTGGCCGATAACCAAACTGGCCGATAACCGGGGGTCCACTGTATTTTGCGACACTAGGAGACACCTCAGGATTGGGGGTTGTGACAGTCATAGGGTTAAACAGCAGTTTGGACACATAATGCATATCAATTTTTGAAAAGATAATGTGAATTACCTGTATATATGCAAAATATTCTAATATTGGTACATACTATACTACTGTTGATTGTTAATATAAAATTTTAGGAAAAATGGGAGTGAAACCCAATATTGTCTCATGAGTCTCAGTTTGCCCACCATTGGTCTAGAGTAATACCAACTACAGTGGAACCTCGGCTTACGAACTTAATCCGTTCTGTGACCTTGTTCGTATCCTGATTTGTTTGTATGCTGAGTCAATTTTCTTTATTTAAATTAATTGAAAAGTCATTTATCCGTTCCGGATTATTATTATTATGCGTATTATTATTATATACAGGTCTGCCATCACAAATCCGGCATCATTGGGACCTGTAGTGTGCTGCCGGATTACTAAATTTGCCGGATTACAGAGTGGTTAGGTTAGAATACAGTACTTAACAAAATTAACCAACTTATACAAGAAAATTAATTGAACATGGGCAAAAATCGAACATTTCCGCTACTTTGAGCTCAATTTCAGGTACTTTTCGTTGTGAAACCAATCAAAACCATATCTATTTCTGTAATGTATCTTCCATTCTATCAAATGAGACCAAAAAAAATGAGAAAGCCATACAAAAATATACCGCAAAGAGGCCGCTAATGGCTGAGCTTAAGTGAACTCCCTTATTTATCGTTTTTTTTTTTTTTTTTTTTAATTTTTGGTGTATGTTAAGAAGCATCTTTCCATCATACGTTGCCCAAATTTCAGTAAGATAGCCCAACATCTAACTGAGAAAAAAAAAATTTACCAAAAATCATATATGGCAAACCCAAGTCAGGTACTGGAAGTAAGTCACTGTGACTTTTTTGGGTTATCCTCGGTTCTCTACACATTCGCTGCTATGTATGATGATCTATGTATGTAACTGTATTTGTGTATACCTGAATAAACTTCTATTTTGTCAACTGAGGACAAGAAACTGGCCATTCACCTATTTCAACTACTCAACAAAGTGGTCAGAAATTGGCAATTTGGCCAATTTCACACAAATTCCAACAGATGCCAATATCAAAATAGGGTCCAGAATAAACACTGCAGGTATTCCTGGCACTAAAATAACATTTTCTCTATTTATTAGTCATGGCTCCAGGCCCTTCTTATATTACTCTTGCTTACCATTTGGAATTTTTATTCACACAAAAAATGGAAGATTTACTGTTATGCAAACTTCTGCATTATAGTAACGATTGTATAAATAATGTCAACCCATTCTTGACTGCGTATTGGAATTTAGACTGGCAGGTGCACACGTATTAGACAGTGACATCATTTGTTTACTCTTGAACATCGCTAAGGAATAGAACATTTCTGCTGCTTTGAGTGCAATTTCAAGGTACTTATCGTCATGAAAGCACTCAAAATCATGTCTATTTCTGTAATATATCTTCCATTCTATCAAATGAGACAAAAAGAAATAAGAATTCAACCATAAAAATCATAGAAAAATATACTGCTATGGGGCTGCTAATGGCTGAGAAGTGAACTCCATTATTTATGGTCTGATTTCTTTCATTTTTGGTGTACGTTAAGAAGCATCTTTCCATCATATATTGCCCAAGTTTCAATAGGATAGCCCAACAAACAACTGAGAGAAAAATAATAATATTTTTGAAATTAAGACACATGTGCAACATCTGGGTATCTTTATTGTAGATGTTTCACCATGGATGTTTTCACCTGGATGGCAAAACGTCTACAATAAAGATACCCAGATGTTGCACATGTGTCTTAATTTCATCTTGTTGGTATTGTATACCATTCTTACACAATAATATTTTTATTTACTACATTTACTTGTACATGGTATACAGGCCTAACTGACATCAGTGACATACTACTAGTATATAGAAAGCCCCTTGTTATGCTAAACACTTCAGGCAAATTAGGTCAGTGCCCCAGGATAAGACCCACACCAGTTCACTAAAACCCAGGTACCCATTTACTGATGGATACACATAGACAACAGGTGTAAAGAAACACACCCAATGTTTCTACCCTGGCTGGAAATAGAATATTTGCCAAAAATCATATATAGCTAATTCAAGCCAGGTATACTAGAAATAAACCACTTTGGCTTTTTTGGGTTATTCTAGGTTCTCTACACATATGCTGCTATGTGTGATAATCTATGTAGAGAAAATGGCTTTTTTGTTTGTTTTATGGTGCAGTACGAGTGTATATCACAGTTAGCCCTGTGCTATACTCCGTTTTCTCTAATATAAACCCCCAAGACAGGGATAGGAGAATGGTACTTCTATCCCATATCCTCTTCATACCTCCATCAAACTGCTCGGTATTATGCCAAATGTTATTCATTCTTGAGTATTTAGCGTGTTTTTATGTTATTTATATTGTTTATTATGTCATATCAGATCAATTGTGATAGGCAAATAAGCCGTAGTATTGATATTAGTGTAATAATAAAGCATATTCCCCTGCATCATGAGACTGTCTTGTTTTGGTACGGCACTCATTGACGTATACATCAGTTTTCATAGAAATGGATGTTTTTAGTAGGTTGTTTCTTTGTAGGCTGGTTTTGAATTTTAATAGCACTGTTTTTTTACCTGCTTGGTAGCCCATCAGTTTGCAGTCTTTTAGCTCATCACTACGTATGTTGAGACAAAGGTGGTCCTTGATAAGCTGTTGGGTGGTCTCCATGCAAGTCTCTTGGGTGACTGTGGGTGGAAGATGTTTGCTATTAACTACGACAGCGTCAGATAGCTGTTGTTGGTCATTATGGTCTTGGAAGTTTGTGATGACATTGACAAGTTGTAGATCCACTCTTGATCTTTCTTCTATAATGTTAGTAGTAAGCTGGGTGACTTGGTCTTCTAGAGTGTTGATGGTGTCCACGGACTGGGTGTGGGTGATGCTTTGCTGTTCCAGAGTGTCTAGTTTATGTTCTAGAGCAGTAATCTTGCTGAGGTACCTTTCATTGGAGCCTTTAAGCCTCTGCATTTCCTGAGTTAGATTGGTGATTGTTTGGTTCTGGATCATAAGCAGTTTAACTATTTCTGGGTCGGTAATCTTCATGACATCAAATCCATGGAAGGAGCTATCTTGGACTGTGGTGGCGGCCATACTTGTTGTCTGTCGTGTGTTGTGGTGATGCAGCTGGGGGATGAGGGTTGTGTCCTGGCTGGCAGTATGAGAAGTTTTCCTTGTCTTACTGCTTTCACCTTTGATGTTAGGAGTCCTTGTCTGGTTAATGGATCTTCTTTTGTTGCCCTGACCCTTGGCCATTGACAGTGGCTTAAGATGAATAGTAGGCGATGGGTGAACGTTGTGGAGTATCACTTCAATGGCAACGGTGCAGGAGGTGGTAACACGAGCCCTATTAGTTGGTAATTTGTGTATTTTTGGGCGATTTCTGCAGTTAATTTATATCATTCTGGGTATCCACGTATGTTAGTGTTATGTGGGTCTTGGTTAGGCCATCACAGGGCTGCTGGGAACCTCAGGTAGAAGTAAAAATAGAGGACAAGGTTCTTGCTGCTGCTGCAAGAAAACTTTCCCTTCCTTCATAGGCTTGTGTCCTGGCAGTGCCTTTTCCTCCTGCATGATGTAGGTCCTCTTTAGCATTTTCTTCCAAGAGAGGCCTGTTTCATTACAATTGAACACTTGTTGGGGGTGGAATTCTTCAGTCTCTACATACCCCTTGAATTCCTGCACAAATTTTTCAGCCACATGTTTGTCTGAACTTGCAGCCTCACTGTTCCTTACAGCACTGTGTATGCCACTACGCTTCTTAAATCTGTCAAACCAGTCTCTGCTGCTCTTAAATTCACTAAAATCAGCACTAGTTCCAGGCATTTTCTTTGAGATCTGCATGCAACTGCCTTGCCTTTTCACAAGTGATCGTTTCTGAAACAATCTCCCACTTGCTGTTTTTCGCTGATCCACAACAACAACGTCTCCACATCTTCCATTGTTTGTGATCTCTTTTTCGTTAACATGTTTACCCCTTTCGCTACGTCAGCTTCCTTGATTTGTTCTTTCTTTGCCAGATTGGAAGCAATTGTTGATTTAGATTTCCCATACATCCTGGCAAGTTCCAGCACCCGCACACCACTCTCATATTTTTCAATAACTTCTTTCTTAAATTCCACCGTGTTTCTCACTTTCTTTACCAAAGGAACTTTTCTAGGAACTTTCTTTTGGCCCATAGTGGCTTATTTCACAGTTGCACTTAATAAACAAGCACAAAAACCAATGGATTTTAAGGAAATGTTTGGATGAATGCACTGAGTATATATTCATTCACCGAGAGACACAGGGAGACTGACTCGCCTACGCCTTGCATCCCGGCGGGACCTGGGCTGATACGTATAATACATCCAATTTGCAAGGCACCGGCCAAAATACAGAGCAAAATTTCCACCCAAAAACTGGCCTAAATAAAATATGATTCGGCCGACAAACCCAGCGGCCGATATTCGGTATTCCACTGTATAACGTGAATATAGCTATCCAAGAAAACATGAAAAAATTATAAACTCGTGAGAAAAGGTTTTCAAGGCTCAGCTTGTGTTATTGTTGGGTTGCAGGTTTTGACAGTCCAAGGGTTGTTGTGTCCATCTCACTGCTGTAAAATTAACTACCAGAATGCTATTAATAAATTTATTACAATAAAAAATAGAATTGGCATTAACCTTGAATTTTCAGTAAAAAAATATCAGTACCAGAAAGTGGTGAGAAGCTCAGGCCATGATGGTCTTTAACCACCACCACCACCTTGTTTGTTTATCAGAAAATACGAGTGTACCAGCTAATATGATATGCAAATGTATATGAAGTAGGTACTGTATACACATTACATCTGGGTTCCTTTCCAGCTACATGCTCTATCATTTCATTTCCTCTCTTCCCTTTTAGCTCTTGTTTCCTGTGGCACTCTGCTTAGGAATTTCCTTGTATCATAATCTCCTCTTGAAGTCAGGTTTACCCCTTTTTTCATACTCTGTTCCTCATTACGTTTACTTGGACAAATTATTCAACCCTCATCACTGCATGTTTGCTAGCTCCACGGGGTCTCTCCTATTCAATATCCCATACTTCAGGGTCACTGAGGGTGAACACAAGGTTCAGCCTTCCTGGTTTGTTGCTACCTCTCTCCCTAGTTGTGTCCTAAACATACTAATGCATGAAGTTTCCCATTGCTACCTCCAACAGCTTGGCTCTCCATGTTTCTGGTCCTCCTTGTGGCTCCAGACTTTTCCCAGTTTTTTTCCTTGTGGTTGAAGTCTCCCATGATCAGTAGTTTTGCATTGCCCAAGTGGCCTCTTCTATCTGTCTCTGCTGTTGGGGGCCACCATTGTTCTGTTGTCCTCATGTTCCTGTCTTGGTCTCTTGCTGTTCAGTGTTGTGTGTGAAGTGGTTTCATAAACAACAGCTGGCATGGGTTCAGAGATAACAAGTCTTATCTTACCAATCTTTTGGAATTCTGTGACATGGTAGTGAAAGTGAGGCAGGAGAGAGGGTTGAATGGTTGATTGCATTTTCTTAGATAGCAAGAAGACATTTGATATTGTATCACACATGAGACCAGGGCAAAATCTTAATTCAGTCGGAAATGACTGGGAATTTACTACTGTGCTTCTGTTCTGTAAGGAGTATCTTAGGGCACAGAAGCAAAGAGCGAGTGTCGAGGATGAGATGACAGAATGGGGAAGAGTAACAGGCAGTGCACCACTGAGTTGGATTAGGAACAGTTCTGTTTCTCCTTTATATGAATGACATACCAGATAATGTAAGGTTGTTTGCTGATGTTGTAAAACTCGTGAGAATACAGACAGATGAGGATGGAGAAAGGCTGCAAAAGGATCTGGACAAACTACAGGGTTGGTCAGATAATTGGTTTCTTGAATTCACTCTAGCAAATACAAGGATATGAAGATCTGGGAAGGGGCCAGAAGACCAGAGATGTAATATAAACTTTGTTCTCCCCCCATCCCTGTAGACATCATTCGGGGAGGAGGACATGGAAGTAGGCATAGTGCCTATCATACTGCCGAAGGCTCATATCAACCAAAAAACCTCTGCAGTCAGTGCTTACCTGGCAAATTTTAGAGTGACCTTCAGACAGCAGTACGAAACCCACACCTGATAATGTTTCTGATACGTAACTGATTTGCCAAATGGACTAAACAAGCAGTATGCACATGTTTGTAGATAATGCAAATTTCCTATGCATAAGTACTGTGCTGTAATAAAATTGACTAAGTCCCTACAGAAAGACTGATAAACTGAGTCATGTGCATAGCTGAATTTGATGTATAGATGAGTGCTATGTAATGGAAATGGGAGGAAAGCACCAACAGGTCATGTGAAGAATACTGTGGAGATTGTGTGGTGAAGTATTGAAAGCATTGAACACAGAGTAATCCAGGAGTAATTGTTAAGATATAGATGAGTTCATTCTGAAAAAACTGTTCACAAAGTATGTTAGGCAAAAATTGTACATTATTAGTGCAATGTCCACATTTAAGAAAAAACTGTGAATGATACAGAACAGTTCCAGAGACAAATTGCAAAATGGCTTTCACAGCCAAATAATGTGGGTTATGAAGAGACAGAAAACTTAAAATGCTTGTGATGATTGATAAAAAAAAAATAGTTAATAACACACAAGGAAATTTTGTCATAATCAAGAGAAAACAAGAAGCCATAATTATAAACAGGAAAAATGTAGTGTTGAAAGGGTTCTAGGAAGTTGTGGTACTGTAGCATACTGGAATGGCATCCAGGAGTAGTGAGTGCTACAACAACTGGAAAATTAAAATTACAGTATTAAAACATTTGCCAAACTATGTATTAAAGGTGCAACACTACAAGCATAGTTTTTAAATGATTAATACACTAATCTTTTAACCCTTTCAGGGTCGAGAGGCCCTCTCCTAAACTTGTTCTCAGGGTCAAAAATTTTTTGGAAGAAAAAATTATTTTTTCTTATGAAATGATAGAGAATCTTTCCCCGATCATAATGACACCAAAAGTATAAAATTTGATGAAAAACTTACGGAATTATGCTCTCGTGAAGCTAGCGGTCTCGCCGATGTTTACGCATCGGCGATTTTGCCCACTTTGAGCGCTATTTTTGGCCAATTCCTGTGTACTAGTTGACAAAAATCATATTTATTTCACTAGAACTCCATTTTCTCTATCGAATGAGTACAAAAAAGCCACCCATTTACCAATTTCAACTATCCAATAAAGTGGTTAGAAATTGGCAATTTTACCAATGTCACACAAATTTCAGAAGATGCCAATTTCCAAATAGGGTCCAGAATAAAAAAGACAGACATTCCTGGCACTAAAATAACAAGTTCTCTGTTTGTTAGTCACATCCCCAGGCCCCTCTTATATTTCTTTTGGTTACCTCTTTGAATTTTTATTCTTACAAAATATAGAAGATTTAATGTTATGCAGACTACTGCATTAGGTGAAAGAATATTAGACTCACCAGTTGACGTGTATTGGATGCTTGGCATGATTTGTTTACTTTTGAACTTGGTAAAAATCGAACATTTCTGCTAATTTGAGCTCAATTTCAAGGTACTTTTCATTGTGAAACCAATCAAAATTATCCCAATTTCTGTAATGTCTTCCATTCTATAAAATGAGACCAGGAAAACTAGAATACAACCATAAATACCATACGAAAATACAGTGCAAAGTCGTTGTTTTAATCCAAAAACAGTCTAAGTTTTTTTTTCTCATTACGCACTGTGTGCTGCAGGATTTTTTTTATACTGCACACACTGACCACATAGACCCATTCTTTCATATGTAGGCCTGCCAGCTTTCTCTCGCTAGATTTGAAGGCACTAGAATTTAGGCGTTCTAGTACGTCAATAACCCTGGTGCGTAAGCCGTACTAGTATGTCGAAAACCCTGAAAGGGTTAAATAATTTTATACAGTTTTTAAAATATTAATCTTAGTGAGCATTAACCCTTAAACTGTCTAAACGTAGATCTACATTTTTTTTACATGCTTTCAAATGGAGAAAATCAAGGTCAGAGTGCTACGCACATAAACGTAGATCTACGTTGGACAGTTTAACCCCTTGACTGTCGCAACCCTAAATCCTGAGGTGTCTCCTGGTGCAGCAAAAATCCCCCCCACCCCCCAAAAAATTCCTTATGAAATGATAGAGAATCTTTTCCCGATGGTAATGACACTAAAAGAACGAAATTTGATGGAAAATGACAGAATTATGCTCTTGCGAAGTTAGCGACCTCGGCGATATTTATGAATTGGCGATTTCGCCCACTTTGAGCCCTATTTTCGGCTAATTCCATTGTTCCAGTTGACTAAATTCATAGCTATTTCTTTAGAACTCCATTTTTTTTCTATCGATTGAGTACAAGAAATTGCCCATTTACTGATTTCAACTACCCAATAACGTGGTCAGAAATTTGCAATTTGGCCAATTTCATGAAAATTAAAAAATATGACAATTTCAAAATAGGGTTCAGAATGAACAATGCAGACATTCCTGGCTCTAAAATAACATTTTCTTTGTTCTTCAGTCACGTTTCCAGGCCCCTCTGATATTACTCTTGCTTTCTATTTTGAATTTTTATTCAAACAAAAAATAGAAGATTTACTGTTATGCAGACTACTGCAATATTGTAATAATTGTATAAATAATGTCAACCCATTCATGACTGCATATTAGAATGACTGCTTGGACATTTATTGGAAAATGACATCACTTGTTTACTTTTGAACATTGACAAAAATCAAACATTTCCCTCTACTTTGAGCTCCATTTCAAGGTCCTTTTCTTAGTAAAACCAATCGAAACCACCTCTATTTCTATAATATATTTTCCATTCTATCAGATGAGACCAAGAAAACAAGAATACAATCATAAATACTATACGAAAATAGACCACAAAGTCTGCATTTTAATTAAAAAAAACAGTGAGTTTTTTCTCTCATTATGCACTGCGTGCTGCAGGATTTTTTTTATATGGTGCACACTGACCACACAGACCCATTCTCTCACATATGGGCCTACCAGCTTTCTGCTTGATTTGAAGCCGTTAGAATTTGAGTATACACCTACCATCCGACTTGGGACCTGCTCGACATACGACCACTCAACTTATGACCGTGTTTTTTATGCCAAATTTCTGGGAAATAAACAACTGTTTGTGTTGTACACAGTGTTTATACACATACACAAATAACCCGCACATAAAAAAGAGAAGCCTACGACGACGTTTCGGTCCGACTTGGACCATTGACAAAGTCACAGTGTGACTTTGTCAATGGTCCAAGTCGGACCGAAACGTCGTTGTAAGCTTCTCTCTTTTATGTGCGGGTTATTTGTGTATCGTTCCAGTCACGGTATTGTGCCTTTTTGTTATTTACAGTGTTTATCCTAAACCTTACAGTATAAAATACAGTACTAACAGCATAAAAAGTAAAGTAAAAAATGATATACCAAAATAAAACAATAAAATAGTCATTACAAAAATGTGATGTTGATATTCAGTAGTAAAGTTCGACTTACGTCCATTTTGACTCGAGACCGGTTGGTCGGAACCAAGCTCGGTCGTAAGTCGGATGGTTGGTGTATGTACGTCAAACACGTTGGCTTGTAAGACGTATATACAACCGAAACCATCAAAGGGTTAAGGGTTAAGATGTACAGTGGACCCCCGCATAGCGACTTTAATCTGTGCAAGAGGGCTGATTGTTATGCGAAATGATCGGTATGCGAATGAATTTTCCCCATAAGAAATAATGGAAATCAAATTAATCCGTGCAAGACACCCAAAAGTATGAAAAAAAAAAAAATTTTACCACATGAAATGTTAATTTTAATACACATAAACTGAAAAAGGCATGCACAATTACATGACACTTACTTTTATTGAAGATCTGGTGATGATTGATGGGATGGGAGGAGGGGAGAGAGAGTGTTAGTGTTTAGAAGGGGAATCTCCTTCCATTAAGACTTGAGGTGTCGAGTCCTCTTCTGGGGTTACTTCCCTTCTTCTTTTAATGCCACTAGGACCAGCTTTAGAGTCACTGGACTTCTTTCGCACAACATATCTGTCCATAGTGGCCTGTACCTCTCGTTCCTTTATGACTTCCCTAAAGTGTTTCACAACATTGTCAGTGTAATAATCACCAGCACGGCTTGCAATAGCTGTGTGAGGGTGATTTTCATCCATGAAGGTTTGCACTTCAAGCCACTTTGCACAGATTTCCTTAATCTTTGTAGTAGGCAATTTCTTCAATTTCTCTCTCCCCTCCTTCGAACCAGTTTCCTCAGGTCTGGCCTCTTGCTGTTGAAGTTGATCTATCAGCTCATCAGTGGTTAGTTCTTCATTGTCCTCCTCCACCAACTCTTCCACATCATCCCCACTAACCTCCAACCCCAAGGACTTTCCCAATGCCACAATGGATTCCTCAACTGGCATAATCCTCTCAGGGTTAGCCTCAAACCCTTCAAAATCCCTTTTGTCTACACATTCTGGCCACAGTTTCTTCCAAGCAGAGTTCAAGGTCTTCTTAGTCACTCCCTCCCAAGCCTTACCTATAAGGTTTACACAATTGAGGATATTAAAGTGCTCTCTCCAAAACTCTCTTAGAGTCAGTTGAGTTTCTGAGGTCACTACAAAGCACCTTTCAAACAGAGCTTTTGTGGTCAGTTTTTTGAAGTTTGCAATAACCTGCTGGTCCATGGGCTGCAGGAGAGGAGTGGTATTAGGAGGCAAAAACTTCACCTTAATGAATTTCATGTCCCCATAAAGTCGCTCTGCCACGTCTGTAGGATGACCAGGGGCATTGTCTAACACCAGGAGGCACTTAAGGTCTAATTTCTTTTCAGTTAGGTAATCTTTCACATTGAGGGCAAATGCATGGTGTAACCAGTCATAGAAAAAGTCCCTAGTGACCCATGCCTTACTGTTTGCCCTCCACAGCACACACAAATTCTCCTTGAGGACATTCTTTTGCCTGAACGCTCTGGGAGTTTCAGAGTGATACACTAATAAAGGCTTCACTTTGCAATCACCAGTAGCATTGGAACACATCAACAAAGTAAGCCTGTCTTTCATAGGCTTATGTCCTGGGAGTGCCTTTTCCTCCTCAGTAATGTAGGTCCTGCTTGGCATTTTCTTCCAAAACAGGCCTGTTTCATCACAATTAAACACTTGTTCAGGTTTCAGTCCTTCACTGTCTATGTACTCCTTGAATTCCTGCACATATTTTTCAGCTGCTTTGTGGTCCGAACTGGCAGCCTCACCATGCCTTATCACACTATGTATGCCACTACGCTTCTTAAATCTCTCAAACCAACCTTTGCTGGCCTTAAATTCACTCACATCATCACTAGTTGCAGGCATTTTTTTAATTAAATCCTCATGCAACTTCCTAGCCTTTTCGCTTATGATCGCTTGAGAGACGCTATCTCCTGCTAGCTGTTTTTCATTTATCCACACCAATAAGAGTCTCTCAACATCTTCCATCACTTGCGATCTCTGTTTCGAAAACACAGTTAAACCTTTGGCAAGAACAGCTTCCTTGATTGCCTTTCTGTTGCCCACAATAGTAGCGATGGTTGATTTGGGTTTCTTGTACAACCTGGCCAGGTCGGCGACACGCACTCCACTTTCATACTTATCAATGATCTCTTTCTTCATCTCTATAGTAATTCTCACCCTTATTCCTGTAGGGTTGGCACTAGAAGCTTTCTTGGGGCCCATGGTCACTTATTTTCCAGATAAATCACCAAAAACACTGTAATAATACGAAATGTTCCGATTGTATGCTTGGATGTTACCGCGGAGGCTGGCTGGTAAACAATGCCACCGGCGGCACATGTGAGGCTGGCTAAGGGCGCACATTGGACGCGTCTCGGATGAAGAGCGGTGAGCGGGTTTTTGGGCGGTATGCGAGGCAAAATTTTTGCGATAAAAGCGAGCGGTATGCGGATTGAACGGTATGCGATGCGTACGGTATGCGGGGGTCCATTGTAATGATATTATTGAGTTTAAAATTTAAAAAAATATTACAGTACTGTATAATGAACAGGTGTGTGTGTGATAAGCCAGTATGGTAATTGCCCCACTCATTTAATCTAAATAAGACTTTGTTGGATTTTCGTTAGTTATTTTTATTTAATATTTTTTTTTTTTGTTGAATATTGTACTACAGTAAATACAGAACTGTGTATTATCAAGAGGTAAATGCAATTTCCATTTTAAAACTTTAATTACAACTTCTCATTTTATTTTAGGTCAGTTACGACGGCTCTCCAGTGACACAGACAAGAGACGCCATGGCAGTGGGACACTTCAGCCAACATATGTTCGTGGTGAAATGGACCCAAATCAAGCAGCCATGCTTTTCCGTGACTCTCGAGGGGTATGTGAATAGTGTTATTTATAGTCCACTGTTTATTAAGTTGTCAAAAATAAGATTTAAAAGATTTAAAATAATTTAAAAAATTTAAAATAAATTTAAAAGATTTAAAATAAATTGCAACATACAGTAGAAACTCAAAACACCATCTGCAAATAGGAAAAATGGTTGGGTTGAACAGTCACACACAAATTGTAAATAGTAGAGCTGATGAGATTAGAAAAATACCTTTGACCTTAGTCATAAATGGGGGTGTGCCACAGTATGGGTATCAGTGGGTATTAGCAAATTTTGATTGTACCAGCCTAAAACTTTGTTGGTATCATTGGGTATTGGCAAATTTTGATGGTATCTCTGTCGGTATTGGTTGGTATAGGCAAATTTTGATTCTGTTGGTATTGGGCCAAAATTGAATATTGGTATCAGCAAAAAATTTGATGTCTTGTTCTGTCAAAAATAATGATGATGAATTGGTACAGAACATGACTTGTGTTGGACAGCAAACTCTGATCACAGTATACAGTAGGGCCCCACTTACATGGCAGGTTAGGTTCCAGGCTACCAGCATAAAGTGGAAATTACTGTAAAGTGGAACACCCTTTTTTCCACTTATAAATGTATATACAGTGGATCCTCGGGTAACGGCAGCATCAGCTAACGCCAAAATTGGATAGCAGCACGGTTTTGTGGCAAAATATTGGCTCGGCTAATACCCAAGAACTCTGTTAAGGGCATTAGTTCCAAACGTGTCAGCGCGGCCTGAGCGGGCCCGGCCACTCCATGTCTCCGTGTACAGCCAGTGTGCCATTGTACAAGTCAGTCAGGACGATTCCATGCAAGCAGTATATTTAGTATTAATCCATAGTTTTTAGTGCTTGTAACTGATAAGTAAGCCACCATGGGCCCAAAGAAAGTGTCTAGTGCCAGCCCTGTGATAAAGAAGTAAAGAAACACAATAAAATTCAAGAAAAGCTTGTAGTGAAGTACCAAAGTGGAGGAGGAAGACAGACGGGTTAATGTGCCTTCTGCAGTGATTCAGTGATTCTACGATATGTACAATACTAAAGCAGCAGGTATTGATAAAGGCTATAGTGCCAGCCAGCGATAAACTGTAGAATTAACAGTGTAGCAAGTAAGTAAAGCAAGTAAGCAATAGAAAAACAACACGAAAGTAACTCTCCAATGTTGGATGTGTATAAGGCCACTGAACATACGCCGCCCTGCTATCTACCACTACTATAAACCTCTGCCAGCATCTCCTCCATCAAACGAACTAATTAAAGTAATATCTTCTCCAAGGTAAGTGTAAATAGAAAAGTGTAAGTATAAAAGTAAATATAAGTGTAAATATAAAAGGACCCCAATGGAAATACATGTCACTCTGAGTTTTTTGGGTTATCCTAGGTACTTTACACATATGCTGCTATGTATGATAATCTATGTACGTAACTGTATTGGTGTATACCTGAATAAACTTACTTATTTATAAATTAAAATGTAAATATTTCTTATTTATAAATTACGTACATTAACCCTTTCAGGGTTTCCGACGTACTAGTACGGCTTATGCACCAGGGTTATTGACATACTAGTACGCCTAAATTCTAGCGCCTTCAGATCTAGCGAGAGAAAGCTGGTAGACCTACATATGAAAGAATAGGTCTATGTGGTCATTGTGCGCAGTATAAAAAAATCCTGCAAAACACAGTGCGTAATGAGGAAAAAAACTTTGACAGTGTGTTTGGTTTAAAACAGCGTATGGTATTTATGATTGTATTCTCGTTTTCCTGGTCTCATTTTATAGAATGGAAGACATATTACAGAAATTGAGATGATTTTGATTGGTTTCATAATGAAAAGTACATTGAAATTGAGCTCAAAGTAGCAGAAATGTTCGATTTTTGCCAAAGTTCAAAAGTAAGCAAATCATGACACGCGTCCAATACACATCAACTGGTGAGTAATATTCTTTCATAAGTACGCTGATATTGTTTATACCATTTCTACACTAATGCAGTAGTTTGCATAACAGTAAATCTTCTATTTTTTGTGAGAAAAATTCGAAGTGGACAGCAAAAGAAATGTAAGAGGGGACTGGGGGCGTGACTAATGAACAGGGAAAATGTTATTTAATGCCAGGAATGTCTGTCTTGTTTATTCTGGACCCTATTTAGAAATTGGCATCTTTCGAAATTTGTGTGAAATTCGCAAAATTGCTAATTTCTGACCACTTTACTGGATAGTTGAAATCGGTAAATGGGTGTTTTTTTGTACTCTTTCGATAGAAAAAATGGAGTTCTAGTGAAATAGATATGATTTTTGTCGACTAGTGCACTGGAATTGGCCAAAAATAGGGCTCAAAGTCAGCGAAATCGCCGATGCATAAACATTGGCGAGACCATTAACTTCGCGAGAGCATAATTACATAAGTTTTCCATCAAATTTCATACTTTTGGTGTCATTATGATCGGGAAAAGATTCTCTATCTTTTCTTAAGAAAAAAATAATTTTTTTTTTTTCAAAAAAATTTTCGACTCTGAGAACAAGTTTAGGAGAGGGCCTCTCGAACCTGAAAGGGTTAAAGGAAGTCATAACAGGTGCTGCGCGGGAGCGAAAATTTTCCTGAAAAATTAAGGAAATTGAGTTATTGGTACAGAAAAATAGCTTGACTTTCTGGCAACACAATGGTACAAGAATCAGTGTTCTACGACGTTTCTACAAAGAATTACAGTAGTCCTTTATATCGTGTATTGTGGCATCGGCACTGGCCATCATGACTGCTCACATCTTGTAATTAGGTTAGGGTGTGTAGAAGAGAGGGAGACTACTTCCCAGTAAAAGTAGGTCTTAGACAGGGATGTGTAATGTCACCATGGTTGTTTAACCCTTAAATGGTCCAAACGTATATATACGTTTTTTCAACATCTGAAAGTATGTAAAAAAATGTAGATCTTTTTTGTTTTACATTTGAAAACGTGTAAAAAAAACTTTTATCTACATTTTTTTTTTGTTATATTTGAAAATATGTAAAAAAAAGTAGATCTACTTTTGTAGCACTACAAATTTGAACGTCAGTCTCTTTGGACCATTTAAGGGTTAATATATTTATAGATGGGGTTGTAAAAGAAGTAAATTCTAAGGTGTTTGGAGAGGGGTGGGATTAAATTATGGGGAATCAAATAAAAAATGGGAAGTGACACAGTTGCTTTTTGCTGATGATACTGTGCTTATGGGAGATTCTAAATAAAAATTGCAAAGGTTAGTGGATGAGTTTGGGAGTGTGTGTAAAGGTAGAAAGTTGAAAGTGAACATAGAAAAGAGTAAGGTGATGAGGGTATCAAATGATTTAGATAAAGAAAAATTGGATATCAAATTGGGGAGGAGTAGTATGGAAGAAGTGAATGTTTTCAGACACTTGGGAGTTGATGTGTCGGTGGATGGATTTATGAAGGATGAGGTTAATCATAGAATTGATGAGGGGAAAAAAGGTGAGTGGTGCGTTGAGGTATATGTGGAGACAAAAAACGTTATCTATGGAGGCAAAGAAGGGAATATATGAAAGTATAGTAGTACCAACACTTGTATGGGTGTGAAGCTTGGGTTGTGAATGCAGCAGCCAGGAGGCGGTTGGAGGCAGTGGAGATGTCCTGTCTAAGGGCAATGTGTGGTGTAAATATTATGCAGAAAATTCGGAGTTTGAAAATTAGGAGGTGTGGAGTTAATAAAAGTATTAGTCAGAGAGCTGAAGAGGGGTTGTTGAGGTGGTTTGGTCATTTAGAGAGAATGGATCAAAGAAGAATAACATGGAGAGCATTTAAATCTGTAGGGGAAGGAAGGTGAGGTAGGGGTCGTCCTCGAAAAGGTTGGAAGGAAGGGGTAAGGGAGGTTTTGTGGGTGAGGGGCTTGGACTTCCAGCAGGCGTGCATGAGCATGTTTGATAGGAGTGAATGGAGACGAATAGTATTTGGGACCTGATGATCTGTTGGAGTGTGAGCAGGGTAATATTTAGTGAAGGCATTCAGGGAAACTGGTTATTTTTATATAGCCGGACTTGAGTCCTGGAAATGGGAAGTACAATGCCTGCACTCTAATGGAGGGGTTCGGGATATTAGCAGTTTCGAGGGATATGTTGTGTATCTTTATACATACAGTGGACCCTCGACCAACGATGGCATCATCTAACATTAAATCCGACTAGCGATACATTTTAACACAAAAATTTTGCCTCGACTAGCGCTAAAAAACTCGACCAACGCGATTTGTTCCGTTCGAGACACGTCCACTTGTGGCCATTGTTTACAAGCCAGCCAGCCACCGCGGTCCCATCCAGACATACAATCAGAACATTTCATATTATCACAGCAGTTTTAGTGATTGCACCTGCAAAATAAGTCACCATGGGCCCCAAGAAAGCTTCTAGTGCCAACCCTACAGCAAAAAGGGTGAGAATTACTATGGATATGAAGACAGAGATCATTGCTAAGGGGTTGGAGGTTAGTGGAGGACGACAATGATGAACTAACCACTGATGAGCTGCAAGATCATCTTCAACAGCAAGAGGCCAGACCTGAGGAAACTGCTCAGGAGGGGATAGAGAAATTGAGGAAGTTGGATACTTCAAATATTAAGGAAATGTGTGCAATGTGGCTTAAAGTGCAAAACTTTTTTGATGAAAATCACCCTGACACAGCTACTGCAAGCCGTGTTGGCAACCTGTACACTGACAATGTTATGGCCCATTTTAGGAAAGTCTTAAAGGAACAGGAGGTACAGAGCTCTATAGACAGATATGTTGTGCGACAGAGGTCCAGTGACTCTCAAGCTCTTCCTAGTGGCATTAAAAGAAGGGAAGTCACCCCAGAAAAGGACTTGACACCTCAAGTCCTAATGGAAGGGGATTCCCCTTCTAAACAGTAACACCATTCACACACACCCCTCCTCCCATCCTATCAATCATCACCAGATCTTCAATAAAGGTAAGTGTCATGTAATTGTACATGTCTTCTTCAGTTTGTGTGTATTAAAACTATTTCATGTGGTAAAATTTTTTTTTTCAATACTTTGGGGTGTCAGGAACGGATTAATTTGATTTCCATTATTTCTTATGGGGAAAATTAACTCGGCTAACGATAATTTTGACTAACGATGAGCTCTCAGGAACGGATTAATTTCGTTGGTCGAGGGTCCACTGTATGTGCTTCTAAATTGTTGTGTTCTGGGCACCTCTGCAAAAACAGTGATTATGTGTGAGTGAGGTGAAAGTGTTGAATGATGAAAGTATTTTCTTTTTGGGTCACCCTACCTCGGTGGGAGACGGCCGACTTGTTAAAAAAAAAATGAAAAAAAAAAAAAGCCGTAGAGATGATATTAGCGTCATATTGAAGAATAATAAACTCGCCTTCGTCTTGCCTCCTACGTGTCCTCCATACACCAACAAGAGTCAATGAAAGTAAATGTGATGTTAAATGAGCATTTATCCATTTTATTAGTGCTTTATATTTGTCATTGTTTTCTGTATGTATATTTATATTTAATCTTGAACCCTTTCAGGGTTTCGGACGTACTAGTATGGCTTACGCACCAGGGTTTTTGACGTACTAGTACGCCTAAATTCTAGCGCCCTCAAATCTAGTGAGAGAAAGCTGGTAGGCCTACATATGAAAGAATGGGTCTATGTGGTTAGCGTGCGCAGTATAAAAAAATCCTGCAGCACACAGTGCGTAATGATAAAAAAACTTCGATCGTGTTTTCGATTAACCCTTTCAGGGTCTGTCCCGTAGATCTACGGCTTTACGTTCAGGGTCCAAACCGTAGATCTACGCCATGAGCTCAGCTCACTCTGATAAACTGTGAGTGGTACATTTGGGCCTAGATATGAGAGAATACATCTATGTGGTATGTGTGCACCACATAAAACAGATCCTGCAGCACACTGTGTATAATGAGAGAAAAAAAATGAAATCATGATTTTTTGATTAAAACAGCAACTTTGCAGTGTTTTTTCGTATGTTTTTTATAGTTGTATTTGCGATTTCTTGGTCTCATTTGATAGAATGGAAGACATATTACAGAAATAGAGATGATTTTGATTGGTTTTAGCACTGGAAATGGTTTGAAACTGAGCTCAAAGTAGCAGAAATGTTAAATTTTTGCCGATATTCAAGAGTAAACAAACGACCTCACACGTCTAATACACGTCAGCTGGTGGGTCTAATATACATTCACAAATATGGTGATGATATTTATACAATTATTACAGTATTGCATAACAGTAAATATTCTATTTTTTGGTGTGAATAAAAATTCATTATGTGAATAAAAAATCAAAATGGAATTTATTTGTAAAGCCTCAAAACATAACTAATGAACAGAGGAAATGTTAGTTTAGTGCCAGGAATGCCTACATTGTTCATTCTGGACCCTATTTTGAAATTGGAATATTTTGAACTTTGTGTTAAATTGGCCAAATTAACAATTTCCGATCACTTTATTTTGTAGTTGAAACAGTTGACTTGGCGATTTCTTGTGCTCAATCGATAGAATAGAAGTAATACTAGTGAAATAGCTAAGAATTTGGTTGATTGGAATAGTGTAATTGGCCTAAAATGGGAGTCAAAGTCGGCAAAATCGCCGATTCGTAAATATCGCTGACACATCAAAATTCGCGAGAGCATAATTTCGTCAATTTTCCACCAAATTTCGTACTTTTTGTTTTATTACCTTCACAAAAAGATTCTCTACGATTTCATAAGAAAAAATAACAAATTTTTTTTTTTTAAATTCTTGGACACTGGTGCGTGACTCCAGATTTGGGCCTTGGACCCTGAAAGGGTTAAAACAGCGAATTTGCATTGTATTTTCGTATGGTATTTGTTATTGTATTCTAGTTTTCCTGGTCTCATTTTATAGAATGGAAGACATATTACAGAAATTGAGGTGATTTTGACTGGTTTTACAGCGAAAAGTACCTTGAAATTGAGCTCAAAGTAGCAGAAATGTTCGATTTTTACCAAAGTTCAAAAGTAAACAAATCATACTAAGCGTCCAATACACGTCAACTGGTGAGTCTAATATTCTTTCACAAGTGTGCCGATATTATTTATACCATTTCTACGCTAATGCAGTAGTCTGCATAACAGTAAATCTTCTATTTTTTGTGAGAATAAAAATTGAAAGTGGAAAGCAAAAGAATGTAAGAGGGGCATGGGGACGTGACTAATGAACAGAGGAAATGTTATTTTAGTGCCAGGAATGTCTTTCTTGTTTATTCTGGCCCCTATTTGGAAATTGGCATCTTTTGAAAATTGTGTGAAATTGGCAAAATTGCTAAATTCTGACCACTGTATTGGATAGTTGAAATTGGTAAATGGGTGGTTTCTTGTACTCATTCGATAGACAAAATGGAGTTCTAGCAAAATAGTTATGATTTTTGTTGACTAGTGCACTGGAATTGGCCAAAAATAGGGCTCAAAGTGGGCAAAATCGCCGATGCATAAACATTGTTGAGACCGCTAACTTCGCGAGAGTATAATTCTGTAAGTTTTCCATCAAATTTCATACCTTTGGTGTCATTATGATCTGGAAAAGATTCTATATCGTTTCATAAGAAAAAATAATTTTTTTTTTTTAAATTTGGGGGACCCCCAGAACAAGTCTCAGAGAGGGCCTGTGGACCCTGAACGAGTTAAAACAAAAAATATTTTTTGTTAATATTTTTGCCTGTCTGAAACAGATTATGTAATTGGATTTCCATTATTTCTTATGGGGAAAATTAAATTGGCTAATGTCTAAATCTGTTAAAGGCAAGCTCTCTGGAACGGATTAATGCCGTTTCCCAAGGGGCCACTGTAAATGCTAGATAAGTTTACAGTAACATATACAGTGAAACCCCGGCTTACGAACGCTCCACCATGCGAATTTTTCACAATACGTTCCGTCGCTTGGTTGATTTTTTGCTTCTGGATACGAAGGAAATTTCAGGATGCAAACTTGCCGCTTAAGGGAGGTTCCTTAACCCTTTCAGGGTCCGTCCCGTAGATCTACGGCTTTACGTTCAGGGTCCAAACCGTAGATCTACGTCATGAGCTCAGCTCACTCTGATAAACTGTGAGTGGTAAATTTGGGCCTAGATATGAGAGAATACATCTATGTGGTATGTGTGCACCACATAAAACAAATCCTGCAGCACACTGTGTATAATGAGAGAAAAAAAACTGAGACCATGATTTTCGATTAAAACAGCGACTTTGCAGTGTTTTTTCGTATGTTTTTTATAGTTGTATTTTGCGATTTCTTGGTCTCATTTGATAGAATGGAAGACATATTACAGAAATAGAGATAATTTTGATGGGTGTTAGCACTGGACATGGCTTGAAACTGAGCTCAAAGTGGCGGAAATGTTAATTTTTTGCCGATGTTCAAGAGTAAACAAACGACCTCACACGTCTAATACATGCCAGCTGGTGGGTCTAATATACATTCACAAATGTGGTGATGATATTTATACAATTATTACAATATTGCATAACAGTAAATCTTCTATTTTTTGGTGCAAATAAAAATTCATTATGTGAATAAAAGATCAAAATGGAATTTATTTGTAAAGCCTCAAAACATAACTAATGAACAGAGGAAATGTTAGTTTAGTGCCAGGAATGCCTACATTGTTTATTCTGGACCCTATTTTGAAATTGGAATATTTTGAACTTTGTGTTAAATTGGCCAAATTACCAATTTCAGGTCACTTTATTTTGTAGTTGAAACAGTTGACTTGGCGATTTCTTGTGCTCAATTGATAGAATAGAAGTAATACTAGTGAAATAGCTAAGAATTTGGTCGACTGGAATAATGTAATTGGCCTAAAATGGGAGTCAAAGTCGGCAAAATCGCCGATTCGTAAATATCGCTGACACATCAAAATTTATGAGAGCATAGTTTCGTCAATTTTCCATCAAATTTCGTACTTTTTGTTTTATTACATTCACAAAAAGATTCTCTACCATTTTATAAGAAAAAATAAAAATTTTTTTTTTGAAAATTCTTGGACACTGGGGCACCATTTCAGATTTTGGCCTTGGACCCTGAAAGGGTTAAATAAATAAATAAATAAAAATATTTATTTCTTTGCAAAGGTTACAATATGTGTTTACATATCATACTATGATTGGAGCAAAGAAAGCCACTATCATGCCGAGTCATTTCAGGCAGACTTAACCTAATGCTTATAGTCTACTTTAGTCTAGACAGGTGAAAAGTGTACTAGTAGTGGTTACCAATGTTTTGCTGATGGTGGCGCCAACTACTGGCAGCCTTTTGAAGTTTCGCTTTACTGTTGTTATTATTATTATTACATTGTATTATTATTATTATTATTACATTGTATTATTATTATAATTAGTATGTACATGGTGCTGGGCTCTTGATCTATGGAGTTGGAGCTGTGCTCCAGTTCCCTAAATTTAGAATAATAATAAAAATAATGATAATTATAATACGCATGTAATAATTATAATATGTAATAATAATAATACATATGTACTAAGAATAATAATAATACAATATAGTAATAATAATAATAATACAATATAGTAGTAATAATAATAATAATACAATATAGTAGTAATAATAATAATACAATATAGTAGTAATAATAATAATAATACAATATAGTAATAATAATAATAATACAATATAGTAGTAGTAATAATAATAATACAATATAAGAATAAGAATAAGAAAATTGTCAAAGTGGGAAGTCTGAATGTGCGTGGATGTTGTGCAAATGATAAGAAAGAGATGATTGTGGATGTTATGAATGAGTAGAAGCTGGATGTCCTGGCTTTAAGTGAAACAAAGCTGAAGGGGGTGGGAGAGTTTCAGTGGAGAGGAATAAATGGGATTAGGTCAGGGGTTTCAAAAAGAGTTAGAGCTAAAGAAGGAGTAGCAATAATGTTGAAGGATAAGCTATGGCAGGAAAAGAGGGACTACAAATGTATAAATTCAAGGATTATGTGGAGTAAAATAAAGATTGGATGTGAAAAGTGGGTTATAGTAAGCGTATATGCACCTGGAGAAGAGAGAAGTGTAGAGGAGAGAGAGAGATTCTGGGAAATGTTGAGTGAATGCGTGGGGAGTTTTGAATCAAGTGTGAGAGTAATGGTGGTTGGGGAGTTCAATGCTAAAGTGGGTAAAAATGTTATGGAGGGAGTAGTAGGTAAATTTGGGGTGCCAGGGGTAAATGTAAATGGGGAGCCTTTAATTGAGCTATGTGTAGAAGAAATTTGGTATTAAGTAATAAATATTTTATGAAAAAGAGGATAAATAAATATACAAGGTGTATGATGTAGCACGTAATGAAAGTAGTTTGTTAGATTATGTATTGGTGGATAAAAGGTTGATGGGTAGGCTCCAGGATGTACATGTTTATAGAGGGGCAACTGATATATCGGATCATTATTTAGTTGTAGCTACAGTTAGAGTAAGAGGTAGATGGGAAAAGAGGAAGGTGGCAACAACAAGTAAGAGGGAGGTGAAAGTGTATAAACTAAGGGAGGAGGAAGTTCGGGCGAGATATAAGCGACTATTGGCAGAAAGGTGGGCTAGTGCAGAGATGAGTAGTGGGGGGGTTGAAGAGGGTTGGAATAGTTTTAAAAATGCAGTATTAGAATGTGGGGCAGAAGTTTGTGGTTATAGGAGGGTGGGGGCAGGAGGAAAGAGGAGTGATTGGTGGAATGATGAAGTAAAGGGTGTGATAAAAGAGAAAAAGGTAGCTTATGAGAGGTTTTTACAAAGTAGAAGTGTTATAAGAAGAGCAGAGTATATGGAGAGTAAAAGAAAGGTGAAGAGAGTGGTGAGAGAGTGCAAAAGGAGAGCAGATGAAAGAGTGGGAGAGGCACTGTCAAGAAATTTTAATGAAAATAAGAAAAATTTTTGGAGTGCGTTAAACAACTTAAGAAAGCCTAGGGAAAGTATGGATTTGTCAGTTAAAAACAGAGTAGGGGAGTTAGTAGATGGGGAGAGGGAGGTATTAGGTAGATGGCGAGAATATTTTGAGGAACTTTTAAATGTTGAGGAAGAAAGGGAGGCGGTAATTTCATGCACTGGCCAGGGAGGTATACCGTCTTTTAGGAGTGAAGAAGAGCAGAATGTAAGTGTGGTGGAGGTACGTGAGGCATTACATAGAATGAAAGGGGGAAAAGCAGCTGGAACTGATGGGATCATGACAGAAATGTTAAAAGCAAGGGGGGATATAGTGTTGGAGTGGTTGGTACTTTTGTTTAATAAATGTATGAAAGAGGGGAAGGTACCTAGGGATTGGTGGAGAGCATGTATAGTCCCTTTATATAAACGGAAAGGGGACAAAAGAGATTGTAAAAATTATAGAGGAATAAGTTTACTGAGTATACTAGGAAAAGTATACGGTAGGGTTATAATTGAAAGAATTAGAGGTAAGACAGAATGTAGAATTGCGGATGAGCAAGGAGGCTTCAGAGTGGGTAGGGGATGTGTAGATCAAGTGTTTACATTGAAGCATATATGTGAACAGTATTTAGATAAAGGTAGGGAAGTTTTTATTGCATTTATGGATTTAGAAAAGGCATATGATAGAGTGGATAGAGGAGCAATGTGGCAGATGTTGCAAGTATATGGAATAGGTGGTAAGTTACTAAATGCTGTAAAGAGCTTTTATGAGGATAGTGAGACTCAGGTTAGGGTATGTAGAAGAGAGGGAGAATACTTCCCGGTAAAAGTAGATCTTAGACAGGGATGTGTAATGTCACCATGTCTAGGGTGTTCCATTCAAAATATGTAGGGAATTTAGACACAGTTACGAGGGTTTTTGCTGATGGTTGTTTAATATATTTATAGATGGGGTTGTAAAAGAAGTAAATGCTAGGGTGTTCGGGAGAGGGGTGGGATTAAATTATGGGGAATCAAATTCAAAATGGGAATTGACACAGTTACTTTTTGCTGATGATACTGTGCTTATGGGAGATTCTAAAGAAAAATTGCAAAGGTTAGTGGATGAGTTTGAGAATGTGTGTACAGGTAGAAAGTTGAAAGTGAACATAGAAAAGAGTAAGGTGATGAGGGTATCAAATGATTTAGATAAAGAAAAATTGGATATCAAATTGGTGAGGAGGAGTATGGAAGAAGTGAATGTTTTCAGATACATGGGAGTTGAAGTGTCGGCGGATGGATTTATGAAGGATGAGGTTAATCATAGAATTGATGAGGGAAAAAAGGTGAGTGGTGCGTTGAGGTATATGTGGAGTCAAAAAACGTTATCTATGGAGGCAAAGAAGGGAATGTATGAAAGTATAGTAGTACCAACACTCTTATATGGATGTGAAGCTTGGGTGGTAAATGCAGCAGCGAGGAGACGGTTGGAGGCAGTGGAGATGTTCTGTCTAAGGGTAATGTGTGGTGTAAATATTATGCAGAAAATTCGGAGTGTGGAAATTAGGAGAAGGTGTGGAGTTAATAAAAGCATTAGTCAGAGGGCAGAAGAGGGGTTGTTGAGGTGGTTTGGTCATTTAGTGAGAATGGATCAAAGTAGAATGACATGGAAAGCATATAAATCTATAGGGGAAGGAAAGAGGGGTAGGGGTCGTCCTCGAAAGGGTTGGAAAGAGGGGGTAAAGGAGGTTTTGTGGGTGAGGGGCTTGGACTTCCAGCAAGCGTGCATGAGCGTGTTAGATAGGAGTGAATGGAGACGAATGATACTTGGGACCTGACGATCTGTTGGAGTGTGAGCAGGGTAATATTTAGTGAAGGGATTCAGGGAAACCGGTTATTTTCATATAGTCGGACTTGAGTCCTGGAAATGGGAAGTACAATGCCTGCACTTTAAAGGAGGGGTTTGGGATATTGGCAGTTTGGAGGGATATGTTGTGTATCTCTATACGTATATGCTTCTAAACTGTTGTATTCTGAGCACCTCTGCAAAAGCAGTGATAATGTGTGAGTGTGGTGAAAGTGTTGAATGGTGATGAAAGTATTTTTTGGGGATTTTCTTTCTTTTTTTTTGGGTCACCCTGCCTCGGTGGGAGACGACTGACTTGTTGAAAAAAAAAAAAAAATTATATATTTATATTGAGGTATTGGGAAGATGGAGGGAATATTTTGAGGAATTGTTAAATGTTGATGAAGATAGGGAAGCTGTGATTTCGTGTATAGGGCAAGGAGGAATAACATCTTGTAGGAGTGAATCGGCAAGTGTGATAATAAAATAAATAATAAAAAATACTATATATATATATATAGAGAGAGAGAGAGAGAGAGTAAAATTTTAAATAACTTTAAAACACTTGAAATTTTGGAAAGTTTACAGACATAATGGAGAGATGTGGTGCTCATGGAGAATACAGTGGACCCCAGAGTTTCGGCAGCCTCGACTTTCGCGAAATTCGACCTTCGAGTTTTTTTGGAAAAATTTGGCCTCGAGTTTCGTGAAAAAACTCGGGTTTCGGCGACCGTCCAGTACCCGTCCGCCCGTCACCGCGCACACAAAGCCAGTCTCCCACGCCATTCACTCTCAGTGTGCCATTGTTTACCAACACATGACCATCACCCCGTGGGTTCATACAATACATTTCATAATCCATTGTTTTTGGTGCTTGCAACTGCTAAATAAGTCATCATGGACCCAAGGAAAGCTAGTGCAAGCCCTTTGGTAAATATAGTGAGTGACGGGGATGTGGAAGAGTTGATGGAGGACCACAGGGAAGAGCTAACCACTGACGAATTGCAAGAGCTTCAACTGGAACAGCATAATACCACAGCCGAGGAACTTGCTTCAGAGGAGGAGGAAGAGGGAGTGGATGAGGTGCCTTCTTCAGTGATTAAGGACATATGTGGAATGAGTTGCAAAGTTTTGTTGAAAAGTATCACCCTGACCAAGCTGAAACAAGCCGTATCTGCAACATGTACAATGACAGTGTTGTGTCCCACTTCAGGGAAATCTTAAAGAAATGCCAGGAAAAGACCTCTTTGGATAGATATTTTATGCACCAGGGGCCCAGTGAATCTCAAGTTATTCCCAGTGGCATTAAAAGAAGAAGGGAAGTAACCCCAGATAAGGACTTGCTACCTAAATTCCTAATGGAAGGAGATTCTCCTTCCAAACAATAGTGTACACCTTCCTCCTATCACCTCCTGCCATCTTCCATCCACCCAGAAGTCTTCAGTAAAGGTAAGTGTAATATTATTATTATTTATTTTAAATGCATGTACTTGATTTCTGATTGTTTTCATTATGTAAATCTTTATTTAATTTGAAAAAAAAAAAAATTATTTTAATATTTTTGGGTGTCTGGAACAGATTAATTTTATTTCCATTATTTCTCATGGGGAAAATGGTTTCGAGTTTCGTGAATTTCGATCTTCGGCGGGCTCTCTGGAATGGATTAATCATGAAACTTGGGGGTCCACTCTATAAACAAACCAGGTGGGGCACGATGACGGTATTAGAAAGTCAGGTGGGGGGAGCCATATAGAGAGTTTTGGTCATAATTTGAAATGTCCGTATTAGTGAAACGCCATAAGGCAGGGCCCTACTGTAATTGAAGTTCAGACCTGCATACAGAATAGTTTTTATCAGCCTAACACAGCACTCTTAACCCCTTGACTGTCGAAACCCCAAATCCTGAGGTGTCTTCTGGTGTTGAAAATTTTTTGAAAAAAAAAAAAAAAAAAGAAAAAAAAAATTCTCATGAAATGATAATCTTTTCCCCAATGGTAATGACACACACACACCAAAAAAAAAGAAATTTGATGGAAAACTTACTAATGTTTACGAATATTTACGATATTTACGAATCGGCGATTTTGCCAACTGTGAGCCCTTTTTTTGACTAATTCCATTGTTCCAGTCACCCAAACTCATAGCTATTTCTTTAGAATTCCATTTGTTTTATCGATTGAGTACAAGAAACTGCCCATTTACCAATTTCAACTACCCAATAATGTGGTCAGAAAAGTACAATTTAGCAAATTTCATGCAAATTAAAAAATGACAATTTCAAAATAGGGCCCAGAATGAACAATGCAGACATTCCTGGCTCTAAAATAACATTTTCTTTGCTCATAATAATGTCTCCAGGACCCTCTGATATTACTCTTGCTTTCTATTTTGAATTTTTATTTAAAAAATAGAAGATTTACTGTTATGCAGACTACTGCATTATTGTAATAATTTTATAAATAATGTCAACCCATTCATGACTGCATATTAGAATGGCTAGTTGGACATTTATTGGACAATGACATCATTTGTTTACTTTTGGACATCGGCAAAAATCAAACATTTCCCCTATTTTGAGCTCCATATCAAGGTTCTTTTCACAATAAAACCAATCAAAATCACCTCTATTTCTATAATATGTTTTCCATTCTATCAAATGAGACCAAGAAAACGAGAATACAGTCATGAATACCATACGAAAATACACCACAAAGTCGGCGTTTTATTCCAAAAAATACGGTCGGAGTTTTTTTTTTCTCATTATACACTGTGTGCTGCAGGATTATTTTTATATGGTGCACACTGACCACACAGACCCATTCTCTCACATGTGGGCCTACCAGCTTTTTCCTGCTTGATTTGAAGCCGCTAGAATTATTGAGTATATATACGTCCGAAACACTGGCTCGTAAGACGTATGTATACGACCAAAACAGTCAAAGGGTTAACCCAGACTCTGGGCCAGAGCTTAGCTGTACCCATCATACATTGTGTTGTGCAAGATATTATTTATACCATGCACATCACACATGCATGCACACACGCACGCACACTGACTGACTGACTGACTTATGGCTAGGCTAAAATTTGCCACTCACAGCCAGTTTGAGAGTGCTGTGAATTATGTGTAGATCCACATGAGAAACTGATCCCACTGATGTAAATCAATGTGACAGTGAAAGGGTTAAAAAGTGGTAGATTCTTCCTCAGCAAACAATGACAAAGAATCTCACAAGTTTTCATTCTTGAGAAAGTCTGCAGGTTGTCGACTTTCCTCAAGAATGAAAGGAAATGCTAACTTGAACTTGAAAATATTAAACTTGAACTGAATGTATCCTACTGAATTCAGGAAAAACAGAAGGAGCAAAAAGCCATTGATGAAATTTAAAGAAATTCCAGGGCATTAGATCACATCTAGTATGGGGGGCCCTTGCTAAATGGATATGGAACTTACACTAATGATAGCAAAGAAATGAGTAAGATACTGGTTACTGTACAGTCAAACTGTTCATTGAGCCATTAATCAGACTAAAGATTCATGGCACGTTGTTTCACTCAAATCGTCAGTCTTGCCCTATCAAGTTCTTTTCAGTTTATTATACATAACTGAGTAGAATCCCATTTATGTACATCCACATTGTGTGATTTCAACAAACTGCTATTGGAAAATTATTTTGTTTCTGTGGAAAACATGGTCAGCACGAGGTGGGATGTTTTTACTTTGGCTGCTCAGATGGTCTAAGGGGAGAGTATTGTTTTAGTGAGATGTCTGGTGTCACCTCTTGCAATACACAACAACTCATACTGCCAGTTGCATACTTAGTCTTACCTTAGTAGCAGACACCAGTATGTTTCCATCAATGGCATAACCTCATCAGCTCGGCCTGTCGACTTTGGGGGGCATCAGAGCAGTGTTCTTGGCCCTTTGCTCTTCTTCATATACATCAGTGATGTCTAGCAATAGAGTGGGTTATCATTCGTACTGCTGCTTTTTGTTATGTTATTGGCTTAAGGTGATTTTCGTAGTGGATCCCCAGGCATAAATAGCATGGGTGAGGAGGCAGTAGTAGATTTGAGAATAGTATAATGCAAGTAGTGCTGTTTGAGGTACATAGTAACATATCTTGGAGAGGATTCCAACTGGATGTTAAATTTTAAATTGCTATCTAGGAACATACCTAGGAATTTTCCTTAATTTTGCTTAGTAATTAGAGAACTGTTAATCATAATGTTTAGTTGGACATTTGTAGCTCTGTTCCCAAACAAGTAGAAGGTCCTGTTAACGTTAACCCCTCAAGGGAGGTTCCTTGATGCTGGTGAGGTGTTCTTGATCTAGGGAATTGGATCTGTGCTCCAGTTCCCTGAATTGAGCCTAGATACCTTTTATCCCCTCCCCCTCCCACAGGTGCTGTATAATCCCTACAGGTTTAGTGCTCCCCATAATTATAATTGTTAATGTTAAGCATTAATTGGCAGTCATCCAGGTTGATATCTTTAAGAGTTCTTCATTAACAGTGTTGAGGGAATTCAGATTTGGGTGGGAGATGACAGGTCCAAGTTGCTGAGATACATTTGGAAGATCATTGATATATACAGGAAGGCCCCACTTATACGGCGGGTTAGGTTCCAGGCTACCGCCGTAAAGCGGAAACCGCCGTAAAGTGGAACACCCTTTTTTTCCACTTACAAATGCATACAAACACTAGATAACAAGTTTACACTAACATATATTATGTTAGCAATAGAACCAGGCATCAAAAAACAATAAAAAAGTACAATACACACATAGTGCACTCATTACTTACCTTAAAATATTTATAGTCTTAATCTAGGGTGAGACAAGTAGTATTTATTGTAAGAAATCAAGTGTGGTATGTATTGTAATAGCCAGGCTACCTCACCAGGCCACCCCACCCACACATACTATTCTATGATATTTAAGCATCCCAGAGCGATAAAATGTATATACAGTTCACTCATTACTTACCTTAAAATATTTGTAGTCTTAATGTAGGGTCAGGAGTAAGTAAATGAGATAAAACGAATAAATGAGAGAGAGAAAGAATGAGTACATGAGAGGTAACAGGCGCAGAGTTATGTAAACAAACCAGGCTCCCACATCTTATATTTATGTTTATTTATTCTATTGTGGGGTGTATTTATCATCTTTTTATGTTATGTATCGTGTTTATTATATAATTTTGAAAAAAATATCATGGATGGATTAATGAAAATGTGTATATTACCGCAATATACGACATTTAATGAGACTCGGTGACTATTGTTATTATCACCACTTGTGGAAGTCGTCTGCTACCACAGCTCACATTTATGTTTATTTATTCTACTGTGGGGTGTATTTATCTTATTTATATGTTATGCATCGTGTTTATTATATAATTTTGAAAAAAATATCATGGATTAATGAAAATGTGTATATTACCGTAATATACGACATTTAATGAGACTCGGTGACTATTGTTATTATGGGGTCACTTGTGGAAGTCGTCTGCTCACATCTCACATTTATGTTTATTTATTCTACTGTGGGGTGTATTTATCTTATTTATATGTTATGCATCGTGTTTATTATATAATTTTGAAAAAAATATCATGGATGGATTAATGAAAATGTGTATATTAACGTAATATACGACATTTAAATGACTCGATGTATGTAAGTTTATTTAGGTACAGGTATACATAAGTATAATTATCAGAGTATATATAAAATATGAAATAACTTTTAAAAACATTTGAAATTTTGGAGTTTCCAGACAAAATGGAGAGACTTAGTGCTTACTGAGGTCATGGAGAATGTAAACAAACAGGGTGGGGCACGGTGACCGTATTAGAAAGTCAGGTGGGGGGAGCCGTATAGAGAGTTTTGGTCATAATTTGAAATGTCCGTATTAGCGGAACGCCGTAAAGTGAAACGCCGTAAAGCGGGGCCTTCCTGTATGAGGAAAAGCAGAGGACCGAGGACACTGCTTTGCAGGACACCTATATCAACAAGTTTTGTTGATGAGGGTGTTACCTTGATAGACCTAGATACCGTAATGCTCTAATCTTGAGTTGCAGGATGCTGTGGTCTACTGTATCAAAAGTTTTCCTAAGGTCAGTAAAGAAGCCTAGTGAATTTTCATTATTTTCAAGAGCTTTGGCACCAGTTCATGTTCATACATCAGCCTTTTTGATGTTGCATTGTTGGAATCAAGAATGTAATTTTCCTCACTGTCACCAAACCATACAGCAGGCCAAAGTTTTTGCCACCCCCTTTGTAACATTTGTGTGACTTCTTTCCAAGCCCTATATTTTTATTAACACACTGGCCGATTCCCACCAAGGCAGGGTGGCCCAAAAAAGAAAACCTTTCACCATCATTCACTCCATCACTGTCTTGCCAGAAGGGTGCTTTACACTACAGTTTTTAAACTGTAACATTAACACCCCTCCTTCAGAGTGCAGGCACTGTACTTCCCATCTCCAGGACTCAAGTTGATAATGTGCAGATTTGATAATGTTAGAAATGGAATATGTTTAAAATATTGAATAACCAAGCTGATTTAGTGCTTTATATATATAAGGAAATATTGAGTCTTGTATACCACAAAGATATGCTACACATCATTAATTGCTCTAGGATTTTCCCTGATATTTCACCACAAGAAACTTAAGTGGTGGATTGCTTTCAGCCTTTGCACAAACCAACACAAGTCAATTCTTTCTTGATTGTTTTGATTCAAAACAGTCTTCATAACTTTTGTGTGTGTACAAGATGACAAATTTCTCATCAGTATTGTAAATCTGCCTTGCACTAAGCCCAAGGTCTTTTATTAAATCACTAAAAATATCATGCTTTTCAGCTGAGCATGTTTCACCACTTGTTGAAATATGTTTGATTCCTAGTCTGAGTTTAAAAATATGTAACCACCCATGTGAGAAGTTAAACACATCTTTAATACCTGTTTACTAGTGGGGAAACCCTAGCTTTCTCAGAAACTACAGTACCATATACAGTAGGGCTCCGCTTTACAGCGTTTCGCTTTACGGCATTCCGCTTATACGGTCATTTCAAATTATGACCAAAACTCGCTATACAGCTCCCCCCACCTGACTTTCTAATACGGTTACCGCACCCCACCTGGTTTGTTTACATTCTCTGAGATCCGTAAGCACTAAGTCTCTCCATTATGCCGGGAAACTCCAAAATTTCAAGTGTTTTTAAAAGTTATTTCATATTTTATGTATGCTCTGATAATTATACGTATGTATACCTGTACTTAAATAAACTTACATACTGTGCTGGCATGCAGGTTCACATTCAAATCAGTAAGAGTGTTTTATGTCTCCAGACGTCATATTAGTAATGATAATAATAATCAATGAGTCTCATTTAAATGTCATATATTACGTTAATATACACATTTTCATTAATCCATCTATGATATTTTTTCAAAATTATATAATAAACACGATGCATAACATATAAATATGATAAATACACCCCACAGTAGAATAAATAAACATAAATATGAGATGTGGTAGCAGACGACTTGCACAAGTGACGCTATATTAGAAATAATAATAATAATAATCATCATCATCACCGAGTCTCATTAAATGTATATTACGTTAATATACTCATTTTCATTAATGCATCCATGATATTTTTTTCAAAATTATATAATAAACATGATACATAACATATAAAGATGATAAATACACCCCACAATAGAATAAATAAACATAAATATGAGATGTGGTAGCCAGATAACTTGTACAAGTGATGCCAAAAATAACATTTTCTCTAATCTAACATAAGAGAAAATGTGTTACTGGGGGTAACTGTAGAAAATTATTCCTTTTGTATGTATGTAAGTTTATTCAGGTATACACAAATACAATTACATAGATTATCATACATAACAGCATATGTGTAGAGAACCTAGGATAACCTAAAAAAAGTCAGACAGAGTGACTTATTTCCATTGCCTTCACTCAGAGCGTTATTTCTTCTCAAAATGATGTTACATGAGAATGGGAGTGTTCTTCTTTATTTATTCTACCGTATCAATGTAGAGACAACCTATACACAATGTAACTTGTACACAAACCAGACGTGTACACTGTTCACAAAACTTACCTTCGCCTGGTTTTTTTACATAACTCTGCGCCTGTCCTCTCTCATGCACTCATTCTTTCTCTCTCATTTATTCGTTTTATCTCATTTACTTACTCCTGACCCTACATTAAAACTACAAATATTTTAAGGTAAGTAATGAGTGAACTGTATATACATTTTATTGCTCTGGGATGCTTAAATATCATAGAATATATGTGTGGGTGGGTTGGCCTGGTATGGTAGCCCGGCTGACTACCATACATACCACACTTGATTTTTTACAATAAATACTACTCATCTCACCCTAGATTAAGACTACAAATATTTTAAGGTAAGTAATGAGTAAACTGTATATGCATTTTATCACTCTGAGATGCTTAAATGTAATAGAATATTATATGTAGGTGGGGTGGCCTGGTATGGTAGCCTGGCTGACTACCATACATACCACACTTGATTTCTTAAAATAAATACTACTTGTCTCACCCTAGATTAAGACTATAAATATTTTAAGGTAAGTAATGAGTGCATTATGTGTGTATTGTACTTTTTTATTGTTTTTTGATGCCTAGTTCTATTGCTTACTTAATATATGTTAGTGTAAACTTGTTATCTAGTATTTGTATGCATTTATAAGTGGAAAAAAAGGGTGCTCCACTTTACGGCGATTTCCGCTATACGGCGGTAGCCTGGAACCTAACCTGCCGTATAAGTGGGGCCCTACTGTACCATATTTTACGGTATCGAAGATGCTTTTTTTTTTTTTTTTTTTTTTTTTTTTTTTTTTTTTCAAAAAACGTCTTGAAAATTTAACCAACGTCTTGGAGGCCAAAAGTTATGTTGCTCACTGGCCTCAGCCTAAACCTAGAGAAGTGTTTCGATGCTAGACAGTAATCTAAGCTATGTATGACCCAATAATGAATTGTGTAAACTATTTTGTATTTTTTTTTTCTCAACAAATCGGCCGTCTCCCACCGAGGTAGGGTGACCCAAAAAGAAAGAAAATCCCCAAAAAGAAAATGCTTTCATCATCATTCAACACTTTCACCTCACTCATACATAATCACTGTCTTTGCAGAGGTGCCCAGATACAACAGTTTAGAAGCATATATGAAGATATATAACATATCCCTCCAAACTGCCAATATCCCAAACCCCTCCTTAACCCTTCATCGCGCAAGGGGTCCGAAAATTTGAAATTCGAACTGAACTCCCTATGGTGGATAGAGTAACTCAATACAAGGTCACTGATCCCATATAAATTGATTTCTGATGGTTAGTTTTCGAGCAATTGCTAATCTCCGAAGACCGAAAATATTTGGCTGCTCCCGACAAAGGGATTAAAAAATTTTATGTTGCAAACTTGCAATTGTTAATAAAACACACCAAAACAATTTTTTAAATTTAATATACAAACAGACAATATAAAAAACATAAATGGAACTTGTATCAAAACATTTTTTAATTGTTACAAAAATATAAAAAGGAAGCAAATATCAACAATGCCAAATTGCAAAGTGATGCAAGTTTCAGTCCCTATATTCCTGAGATTCATTTGGAAGACCAATGATTCTATATTGCTAAATGGAAAGATGGAAGTCTGAGAAACAATTTCTATCAGTCTTTATGCACAGATTTACTTTGCATACACTACACACGAATGACGATGTTACCGTTTTCTTCGTGTTGCTGCAATACTTGCAAGTAAACGGCCTTTGCCCTGCCATTGGGAAGTGCATTAGACTAATGTCTTTCCTAACACTGTCATCAGGCATTTCTGTACGTTTTCCCCTCCCAGGTTTCACTATGCCAACACCATTGGAAGTACATGGTGAATTAGTTGGTGAAGGTCTTGGAGTTGTTCTTAGGATGCTGCCTCTAAGGTTTTGTCCTTTAGACCTTGCAATTTCAGAGATACAATTCCTGAAATACTTTAGTTGCATACACTTTTGCTTTACTGCTCGAGAATCACGGCAATAAAGCAGCCATGCATTCACAACAGCAAGATCAAGAATATAGGCAAATAGCCGCATGTACCAACGTTTTGATTTCATTGGTGTTTTGTAGAGATGCACCAACATGTTGCTTTTGTCAATACCTCCCATGTTTGCATTATAGTTCTTGATGACTGCAGGGCACGATATTTGGTCTTTCCTCTTTGTAACCTTGTTATATCTGTCAACAAGACTCAGAGGCTCGACCCCAATATCAGTTGTCACTAAAGTCACAACTTTGGTGTCCTTCCATCTTACAACAAGGACACCATCATTGTTGTTGAAGCAAAAATTGCCCCTGACCACAGTGTTCCTTTCCATTTGTTTGATAGGCGCCAGATGTGGCTTACCACATCTATTGTCACGTACTGTTCCAGTGTATCTGCAGTTATACTTATCTCTTAGTAGCTTGACCAAAGGTATACTTGAAAAGAAATTGTCAGCATAGATTGCTGATGTGTTGGTCTTGTTCATAGTTTGTGCAAGTACCAGAACAATCTTTGTACTTATTGGAAGTTTAGATTCTTCCTGTGGCAGCTGTATGGGATGTGTGTCAAAAGTTGTTGTGCCTTGATACATGAGTATATATCATGTATGAGTCCATCTTGACTTGCACGACAAAAAAGTTTGAAACCCCACTTATCTGGTTTTGTTTTGATGTACTGCCTTAGGTTTCCAGCAGTTTTACCCTTGAAACCAACCATGACTTCATCAATAGATTGCTTGGGTGTAGCTGGAATTTTCAAGCAAGCATTAGTTAGTTCAGTGTAAAGAGGCCTTACTTTGTAGAATCTGTCATTATCCTTTTTTGTGTTGTCATTGAAATGAATATGACTTCTAAGGTACCTAAACCTCTTAGACGCCATGCTATCTACAACCTGTGGGATCCTAAAAGCAGCTTTCCAATAGTCTTCGAGGGATGGTAGTGAAGCAATACCCATGAACAACAAAATACCTATGAACCTCAAGATCTCTTCAGAATCTGTTGAAAAAGTACTATTTACGTCTTTTTGCCTTGCATACAAATTTGTTTGATATGCTATGTTATCTATCATGGCTGGAGTAACGAACATACGAAAATACTCATATGGAGACCTAATTGCAAGAGGCTTTTCATGTTCATATGCCGGCAAAGGATCATTTTGAATGTCATCTACGGTCCACTGAGATGAAACTTGAAGAGCAATATTCTCATGGATCTCTTCCTCATCCGGGTATTCCTCAATCCTAAAAGTTTTCTTTTTCCTCATTACTTTCTGCTTTTTGGCTGGCCTTTCTTTCCTTTCTTCCTCCTCATCATCACTTGACATCTCTGCATCCTGTGCATCCGGTGGCAAGTATTCATCACCACTATCCAGCAATTCTGGTTCGTCTACCTCTGGTTCCGAGTCACTGTCTTCAGAAACGCAGACATACCTCGACCTGCTGGTCGACTGCTCCCCATAAAACAGCCTCTCATGGAACTGGAAGGACAATAGAAACCTCCTGTATAAATCCAGACCACTACAGAGTTCATATATGCAATTGAAAATTTTTTATAAATATTTATTTGACTATAATTGGACATTCCCGGAAACTCGCGCAAGACCGAAAGAATTCGGACTAAAATGCTTGCACTTTTTTCAACTGCATGCTACACTCATATTATGCTTCACACGGACTTTAGGTATATATCAAAATATGCCTAAACTATTCATGTAAGCACTAAACACAACAATCAGTACTTACCGACATTGTAGAATGTATAATCCAAGAGTAGATTAGTAAGGGTGGAGGGAGAAATGCGTGTCTGGGCGAAGCCAAGCCACCAGTGTTTATATTTTGATCTCTCAACCAATGGGAAGGCGGCAGAAGCGAACTGTACTTAGCTGAAGAGACTCAGGGAAGGCTTGTGATTGGTTGGAACTAAAGAACGGGAAGCTGGCCGCGCGGGGCGCGAAGTATGACACGCGCCAAAAACACGTAATTAATACCGAATTTTTTCGGCCTTGCAGGCATTGTACTTCCCATTTCCAGTGCTTAAGTTCGGCTATATATAAAAATAACCGGTTTCCCTGAATCCCTTCACTAAATATTACCCTGCTCGCACTCCAACAGCTCGTCAGGTCCCAAGTATCATTCGTCTCCATTCACTCCTATCTAACATGTTCACGCACGCTTGCTGGAAGTCCAAGCCCCTCGGCCACAAAACCTCCTTTACCCCCTCCCTCCAACCTTTTCGAGGGCGACCCCTACCCCGCCTTCTTTTCCCTATAGATTTATATGTTCTCAAGCCATTCTACTTTGATCCATTCTCTCTAAATGACCAAACCACCTCAACAATCCCTCTTCAGCCTTCAGGCTAATACTTTTATTAACTCCACACCCTCTCCTAATTTCCACACTCCAAATTTTCTGCATAATATTTACACCACACGTTGCCCTTAGACGGGACATCTCCACTGCCTCCAGCCGCCTCCTCGCTGCAGCATTTACATCCCAAGCTTCACACCCATATAAGAGTGTTGGTACCACTATACTTTCATACATTCCCTTCTTTGCCTCCATGGATAACTTTTTTTGTCTCCACAATACTTCAATGCACCACTCATCTTTTTTCCTTCATCAATTCTGTGATTAACCTCATCCTTCATAAAACCATCCACTGACACATCAACTCCCAAATAGTACCTGAAAACATTCACGTCTTCCATACTCTCTCCCTCCAATCTGATATGCAATCTTTTGTCACCTAACCTTTTTGTTATCCTCACCCCCTTACTCTTTCCTATACAGTGAAACCCTGAGTTTCGTATGCACTGACTATTGTACGCTTCGAGTTTAGAGCCGTTTTTTCGGCTCTATTTTGTCCCAAGTTTTGCACTGTGCCTCGTGTTTCATCCCGCATACCAGGGCTGTCCGCCTGCCTGCACAGTTGAGTCAGTGTGGCTTTATTTCTCCTCTAGTGAATATAGACATTTTTATTAATCCATCTATGATATTTTCTTCAAAATTATACAGGGAAAATGTTACATAGCATATAAACATGCCTTTGTTATTCGTTCATTGAGAGTGCCCCTCTAGTCTTACCGCCATAGTTGTAATACTAATACGTAATAATTACTCTTGGGCACATTAAATGACTTATTTTAGGTTAATAGACATTTTCATTAATCCATCTATGTTACTCTTTTCTTCAAAATTATATATGAAGCATGTTACATAGCATATAGCATATAAACATGCAGTGTTTATATGTTATCGAATGGTGAGTACCGGCAAATCAAGGAGGGTGGAAGGTAAACATTACGTTTTCTCTGATGCAGCATTAGAGAAAACTGAATCTGGCGTCTGGTGCAGTAACCGTCCTTCCTATGTGTTTTTGACAATTTTTGGCATGAATTATTTATTACTTCTCCCTTTGTTTATGATGGCATCTAAAGGTTGTTGTTAGAAATGATTAAACTCAGTGAACATGGTATGTCGATGTAATAATATGGCTGTGTAGTGTAATAATGTAGCTGTGTAGTGTAATGATATGGCTGTGTAGTGTAGCCCAGGGGGGCTACATACGTATACCTACGTCAACAGGTTACTTACATTGAATTCCTACAAATAAATGTTACTCACTTCTCACTGTACATTAAGACTACAAATATTTTAACCCTTTGACTGTTTTGGTCGTACATATACGTCTTACGAGCCGGTGTTTTGAACGTACTATATCTACTCAATAATTCTAGCAGCTTCAAATCAAGTAGGAGAAAGCTGGTAGGCCCACATGTGAGAGAATGGGTCTGTGTGGTCAGTGTGCACCACATAGAAAAAATCTTGCAACACGCAGTGCATAATGAGAAAAAAAAAAACTGACCATTTTTTTTGGATTAAAACGGTGACTTTGAGGTATATTTTCGTATAGTATTTATCATTGTATTCTCGTTGTCATGGTCTCACGTGATAAAATGGAAAACATATTACAGAAATAGAGATGATTTTGATTAGTTTCACAATGAAAGCGACCTTGAAATTGAGCTCAAAGTAGCGAAAATGTTCGATTTTTACCAATGTTCAGAAGTAAGCGAATCACACCACACGTCCAATACACGTCAACTGGGGAGTCTAATATTCTTTCACTAGTGCACTGATATTATTTATACCATTTTTACAATACTGCAGTAGTCTGCATAACAGTAAATTTTGTATGAATAAAAAGTCAAAATAGAAAGCAGTAGTAATATAAGAGAGGCCTAGAGACGTGACTAATGAACAGAGGATATGTTATTTTAGTGCCAAGAATGTCTACATTGTTTATTCTGGACTCTACATGTATTGTGAAATTGGCATCTTTTTTAATTTGCGTGAAATTGGCCAAATTGCCAATTTTTGACCACTTTTTTGGGTAGTTCAAATTGGTAAATGGGTAGTCTCTTGTTCTAAAGAAATAACTATGAGTTTGGTCAACTGGAACAACGGAATTGGCCAAAAACAGGGCTCAAAGTCGGCAAAATTGCCGATGCATATATATCGCCGAGACCTCTAACTTTGCGGGCGTGTAATTCTGTGAGTTTTCGACCAAATTTTGTACTTTTGGTGTCATTACCATTGGGAAAAGATTCTCTATGATTTCATGAGGAAAAATAATTTTTTTTTTTCCCCAAAATTTTGCGACATAGAATGACAGTTTCAGAAAGGGGCTTGCGACAATCAAAGGGTTAAGGTAAGTAATGAATGTACTGTAGCAGTAAAAGACAAAGAAGGGAAATGACACTAGAGGGCTTTGATACCTGAAGTCCTAATGGATGGGGATTCCCAACTCCCTGGAACGGATTAATTGTATTTACATTAATTCTCATGGGAAATATTGCTTTGACTTTAGGATGTTTCAACTTAAGTCCTAGCTCCTGGAATGGATTAAGTACGAAACTCAGGGTTCCACCGTATTAACTTTTAATTTTCTTCTTTTACATACCCTACCAAATTCATCCACTAACCTCTGCAACTTCTCTTCAGAATCTCCCAAAAGCACAGTGTTATCAGCAAAGAGCAACTGTGACAACTCCCACTTTGTGTTTGATTTTTTATCTTTTAACTCCATACCTCTTGCCAAGACCATCGCATTCACTTCTCTTACAACCCTATCTATAAATATATTGAACAGCCACGGTGACATCACACATCCTTGTCTAAGGCCTACTTTTACTGGGAAATAATCTCTCTCTCTCCTACGTACTCTAACCTGAGCCTGAATATCCTCGTAAAAACTCTTCACTGCTTTCAGTAACCTACCTCGTATATCATACACCTGCAACCTCTGCCACATTGCATCCCTATCCACCCTGTCATATGCCTTTTCCAAATCCATAAATGCCACAAAAACCTCTTTAGCCTTATCTAAACACTGTTCACCTATATGTTTCACTGCAAACACTTGGTCTACACCCCCCTACCTTTCCTAAAGCCTCCTTGTTTACCTGCAATCCTACTCTCTGGCTTACTCTTAATTCTTTCAGTAATAACTCTACCATACACTTTACCAGGTATGCTCAACAGACTTTTTTTTTTTTTTTTCAACAAGTCGGCCGTCTCCCACCGAGGTAGGGTGACCCAAAAAAGAAAGAAAATCCCCAAAAGGGAAATACTTTCATCATCGTTCAACACTTTCACCTCACTCACACATAATCACTGTTTTTGCAGAGGTGCTCAGAACACAACAGTTTAGAAGCATATACGTATAAAGATATGCAACATATCCCTCCAAACTACCAATATCCCAAACCCCTCCTTTAAAGTGCAGGCATTGTTCTTACCATTTCCAGGACTCAAGTCCGGCTATATAAAAATAACCGGTTTCCCTGAATCCCTTCAATAAATATTACCCTGCTCACACTCCAACAGCTCGTCAGGTCCCAAATACCATTTATTTCCATTCACTCCTATCTAACACGCTCACGCATGCTTGCTGGAAGTCCAAGCCCCTCGCCCACAAAACCTCCCTGGCCAGTGAATGAAATTACCACCTCCCTTTCTTCGTCGACATTTAAAAGTTCCTCAAAGTATTCTTGCCATCTACCCAAAACCTCCATCTCCCCATCTACTAATCTCTATTTTCTTGGGTCTTTGTCTTCTGTACTTTTTCAGTACACTTAGTTTTTGCCTCCCTACACCTTTAGGTAAACCAGGGGCTCGTTCTGGTCTTCCCATTACTTAAGTTACCCTTTGGAACAAACCTTTCTTCTGCCTTCTTTTTAACTGACATCCATTCGTTCCCTAGCCTTTCTTAACTTGTTTAACTCGCTCCAAAAATTTTTCTTATTTTCATTAAAATTTCTTGACAATGCCTCTCCCACTCTTTCAATGCTCTCCTTTTGCACTCTCTCACCACTCTCTTCACCGTTCTTTTACTCTCCATATACACTACTCTTCGTATAGCACTTCTGGTTTGTGAAAACCTCTCATAAGCTACCTTTTTGTCTCTTATCACACCCTTTATTTCATCATTCCACCACTCGCTCCTCTTTCCTCCTGCACCTACCCTCCTATAACCACAAACTTCTGCCCCACATTCTAATACTGCATTTTTAAAACTATTCCAACCCTCTTCAACCCCTGCACTACTCATGCTTGCACCTGCCCACCTTTCTGCCAATAGTTGCTTATATCTCACCTGAACTTCCTCCTCCCTTAGTTTATACACTTTCAACTCCCTCTTACTTGTTGTTGTCATTTTCCTCTTGTCCCATCTACCTCTTACTCTAACTGTAGCTACAACTAAATAATGATCCAATATATCAGTTGCCCCTCTATAAACATGTACATCCTGGAGCCTACCCATCAACCTTTTATCCTCCAATACATAATCTAATGAACTACTTTTATTATGTACTATATCATACCTTGTATATTTATTTATCCTCTTTTTTCATAAAATATGTATTACTTATTACCAAACCTCTTTCTACACATAGCTCAATTAAAAGCTCCCCATTTTCATTTACCCCTGGCACCCCAAATTTACCTGCTACTGCCTCCACAACATTTTTACCCACTTTAGCATTGAAATCCCCAACCACAAGTACTCTCACACTTGGTTCAAAACTCCCCACGCATTCACTTAACATTTCCCAAAATCTCTTTCTCTCTGCACTTCTCTCTTCGCCAGGTGCACATGCGCTTACTGTAACCCACTTTTCACTTCCATCCTTTATTTTACTCTCATAATCCTTGAATTAATACATTTATAGTCCCTCTTTTCCTGCCATAGCTTATCCTTCAACATTATTGCTACTCCTTCTTTAGCTCTAACTCTATTTGAAACCCCTGACCTAATCCCATTTATTCCTCTCCACTGAAACTCTCCCACCCCCTTCAGCTTTGTTTCACTTAAAGCTAGGACATCCAGCTTCTTCTCATTCATAACATCCACAATCATCTCTTTCTTATCATCCACACAACATCCATGCACATTCAGACATCCCACTCTCTTTTGTCCCCTTTGCCTTTATACAAAGAAACTATACACGCTTTCTGCCAATCTCTAGGTACCTTACTCTCTTCCATACATTTATTAAATAATGGCACCAACCACTGCAGAACTATATCCCCACCTACATTTAATTTTTCTATCTTTATCCCATCAATCCCAGCTGCCTTACCCCCTTTCATTCTACCCACTGCCTCACGAACTTCCTCCACACTCACAACTGGCTCTTCCTTGCTCCTACAAGATGTTATTCCTCTTTGCCCTATACATGAAATCACAGCTTCCCTGTCTTCATCAACATTTAACAGTTCCTCAAAATATTCCCTCTATCTTCCTGATACCTCTAATTTTCCATTTAATAACTCTCCTCTCATATTTTTAACTGTCAAATCCATTTGTTTCCTAGGCTTTCTCAACTTATTAATCTTATTTTCAACAAAATTTGTTGATAACATCTCACCCACTCTCTTGTTTGCTCTCTTCTTACATTGCTTCACCACTCTCTTAACCTTTATCTTTCTCTCCATATACTCTTCCCTCCTTGCATCACTTCTACTTTGTGAAAACCTATCATTTGCTAATTTTTTCTCCCTTACTACTCTCTTAACATCATTCCACCAATTGCCCTTCTTCCCTCCTGCACCCACTTTACTGTAACCACAAACTTCTGCTGAGCACACTAACACTTCATTCTTAAACCTACCCCATACATCTTTGACCCCCACTGCCTATACTCATGCTAGTCCATCTATCCTCCAGTAGTTGTGTATATCCTACCCTAACTGCCTCCTCTTTTAATTTATACACCTTCCCCTCTCTCCTACTTGCTGCTTCTATTTTCCTTGTATCCCGTCTACCTTTTACTCTCACTGTAACTGCAACTATAAATGATCTGATATATCTGTGGCCCCTCTAAACATGTACATCCTGAAGTCTATTTAACAGTCTTTTGTCTACCAATATGTAGTCTAACAAACTACTTTCATTACACCCTGCATCATATCTTGTATACTTATTTATTCTCTTTTTTTCTTAAAATATATATTACCTATAACTAAACCTATTTCTATACTAAGTTCAATCAAAGGACTCCTACTATCATTTACACCTGGCACCCCAAACTTACCTACCACACCCTCTAAATGTTTCTCCTACTTTAGCATTTAGGTCCCCTACCTCAATTACTCTCTCACTTGGTTCAAAGGTTCCTATACATTTGCTTAACATCCCCCAAAATCTCTCTCCTCTCATTCCTCTCTTCTCCAGGTGCATACATACTTATTATGACCCACTTTTTGCATCCGACCCTTATTTTAATCCACATAATTCTTGTATGCAATAATTTCACAAAAATCATGTGTGTGTGTGTCTGTGTGTACTCACCTATTTGTGGTTGCAGGGGTCGAGTCATAGCTCCTGGCCCCACCTCTTCGCTGATTGCTACTAGGTCCTCTCTCTCCCTGCCCCATGAGCTTTATCATACCTCGCCTTAAAACTATGTACAGTTCCTGACTCCACTACGTCACTTTCTAGGCTATTCCACGGTCTGACTACTCTATGATTGAAGAAATACTTCCTAACATCCCTTTGATTCATCTGTGTGTGTGTGTGTGTGTGTGTCTGTGTCTGCATGTGTGGGTGTGTGTGTGTCTGTGTGTGTGTGTCTGTGTGTGTGTGTGTGCGTGTGTGTGTGTGTGCGTGTGTGTGTGCGTGTGTGTGTGTGTGTGTGTGTGTGTGTGTGTGTGTGTGTGTGTGTGTGTGTGTGTGTGTGTGTGTGTGTGTGTGTGTGTGTACTCACCTATTTGTACTCGCCTATTTGTGGTTGCAGGGGTCGAGTCATAGCTCCTGGCCCCGCCTCTTCACTGACTGCTACTAGATCCTCTCTCTCCCTGCTCCATGAGCTTTATCATACCTCGCCTTAAAACTATGTATGGTTCCCGCCTCCACTACTTCACTTTCTAGACTATTCCACGACTTGACTACTCTATGACTGAAGAAATACTTCCTAACATCCCTTTGATTCATCTGAGTCTTCAACTTCCAATTGTGACCTCTTGTGTCTGTGTCCCATCTCTGGAACATCCTGTCTTTGTCCACCTTGTCTATTCCGCGCAGTATTTTATATGTCGTTATCATGTCTCCCCTGACCCTCCTGTCCTCCAGTGTCGTCAGGACGATTTCCCTCAACCTTTCTTCGTAGGACAATCCCCGTTGCAAACCTTTGCACTTTCTCTAATTTCTTGACGTGCTTGACTAGGTGTGGATTCCAAACTGTGTGTGTGTGTGTGTGTGTGTGTGTGTGTGTGTGTGTGTGTGTGTGTGTGTGTGTGTGTGTGTGTGTGTGTGTGTGTGTGTGTGTGTGTGTGTGTGTGTGTGTGTGTGTGTGTGTGTGTGTGTGTGTACTCATCTAGTTGAGGTTGCAGGGGTCGAGTCCAAGCTCCTGGCCCCGCCTCTTCACTGGTCGCTACTAGGTCACTCTCCCTGAATCGTGAGCTTGATCATACCTCTGCTTAAAGCTGTGTATGGATTCTGCCTCCACTACATCGCTTCCCAAACTATTCCACTTCCTGACTACTCTGTGGCTGAAGAAATACTTCCTAACATCCCTGTGATTCATCTGTGTCTTCAACTTCCAACTGTGTCCCCTTGTTGCTGTGTCCCATCTCTGGAACATCCTGTCTTTGTCCACCTTGTCAATTCCTCTCAGTATTTTGTATGTCGTTATCATGTCCCCCCTATCTCTCCTGTCCTCCAGTGTCGTCAGGTTGATTTCCCTTAACCTCTCCTCGTAGGACATACCTCTTAGCTCTGGGAGTAGTCTTGTTGCGAACCTTTGCACTTTCTCTAGTTTCTATACGCGCGTGTGTGTGTAGGGGGACATGTGCGCACATTATGCATGCCGAATAGTGTGTCCGTCTGTGTGTTTACATTATCTCTCTCGTTGCAGCTTAAGAAATGATTAAACTAGGAGGAGGAGGGAGGAGGAGTAGGAGGGAGGAGGAGGAGGAGGGAGGAGGAGGAGGAGGGAGGAGGAGGAGGGAGGAGGAAGAGGAGGAGGAGGAGTAGGAGGATTGAGGAGGAGGAGGAGGAGGATTGAGGAAGAGGAGGATGATTGAGGAGGAGAAGGATGATTGAGGAGGAGGAGGAGGATTGAGGAGGAGGAGGAGGATTGAGGAGGAGGAGGAGGATTGAGGAGGAGGAGGAGGATTGATGATGATGATTGATGAAGATGATTGATGATGATTAATAAAATGTAATTAATAATCACTCTGGAGCGCTTTAAATGTCATACATATTGCGTATAGGTTTGGTAGCTGACTTGAAAGCACTACAGAGCAATTATTATTATTACCATTGACATGACCTTGTTCACTGAGTTTAATAATTTCTTAATTAAGCTGCCACAAGACACACCAAGAATGTAAACACACAGACGAACGCACAGGCTAACCCCTTTACTGTGAACTTCTTTTCTACTTCTTCCATTTTCCTCTTCTAAATGCTGCTGCACTTCTATCTTGTACTATAGGGTGCACAATATGGTACAAATTTATAGACAAAATATGTAGTCCTGGAGACTTTAAAAGCTAGTGTACTGAGTGGTTGTAGGAAGGAGATTGAGATGCTTGATGCTGAGATGTTGCGCTGCCCATTCCCATGACCCAAGTTCACGTGTTCCCAAAGCCTTTTTGAGGTTGTACAAGGGATTTTTGGGTCTGGCCCTGCAATACTGATAGCTGAAGGTCTCAGACCCTGCTCTGGAGAGCTGAATATCATAATAGAATACTCAACACTTAGTAAGGAGGAGTAACTGGAAAGGGACTTTAGTGGTGTCACACACAGCATCGATGCTTGCAAGTGCACAGGTCAGAAAATACACCCATATTGTAAGTCAGCTTATTCAGGCATACACAATACTGTGCATAGATTACCATACATAGCAGCATAGTTGTAGAGAATCTAGTGTAGAGAAACTGGGAAAGCCCAAAAAGTCAGACAGTGATTTATGTTACTGCTAAACTAAGGTAGAACCAAGAAAAAAGGCTCATGTGACAGTACAGTAACGCACACAGCTGTACGTACATGCATACACGTGTACATACAAGAGGGCCATAAACCCCCACACACAACCTTGTATGTCCCTACCCTAGTGCAGATACTAGGCCTACACCAACTGTAAAGGCTGACCCTATCCATCTCCCACACTCACACACTCCCACACACACTAGCAATCTCACTCCCACTGTCTCATGCACACGCTCACCTCTCCCTCTCACATTCTCTCTCCCACACACTCACACCCTCTCTCACACTCACACTCCTCTCACACACACTCTTGCACTCCCCCACACTCCCAAACTCTCTCTCACACTTTCACACTCACCCTTATTCTCTCTCACCCTCTCTCAACCTCTCAATCACACCATCACACACTCTCTCACTCCCATTCACACTCTCCCACACCCTCTCACCCACACACAGACACTCGCACAAACACACACACTCACACTCTCCCTCTCTCCGTCTCTCCGTCTCTCACTCTCCCTCTCCCTCTCTCACTCTCCCTCTCTCACTCTCCCTCTCTCACTCTCCCTCTCTCACTCTCCCTCTCTCTCTCTTTTTTTACATAGAGTTTGACAGGTTAGGTTAAGGATCCCTAGCTTTATTGACAAGCTGTTTACAGGTTAAGGATTCCTAACTTTATTGACAAGCTAAGAGCTGTTACCTACATCAACTCATTTGAAAGCATTTTTATTGTTACGAGACATACAAGTAGGGAACAGGATGAAGTTGGAGCCATCTGTTGGCCAGCATTTTCATTTCATCAACTGACTTTATCTCGTTGACATCATAATGCTGTATGAATGTGTTCCATACTGGAGTCATCCTGGAGATAAATGATCTCAGATGATGTGATGTTCTGGAGAAGGGTACAGCCAGAGTGAAGTTGCTGCTTTCTGCCCATCTTGTGGTATAGAAGCTTGCTTCATGCTGTCCTCGAAGTGGATCCAAGTGTGGTACTTCGACAATATTGACCTTCTACATAACAGTAAGGTCACCCACATCCCTCCTGTGTTGAAGGCTCTGCTGAAATGATAGATCTATCCAGGATTGGTCCAGGCGAGAGATGAGACGTCTTGCTCTGTTCTCTACTCTGTCAGGCAATCGCAGATGAGGGAGGGGGGGGGGACAGGCAAACCAAGAAAGTGGAGCTTATTCAAGGTGTGAGCATACTTGTGCCTCGTACAGAATCTTGCAACCCCTACTGTCAAGCAGATGCGAGATATGGCTAAGTGCTGTAACCTTCCTGGCTGCCTTGTTTGCAAGATTTACAATGTGGTTCTTCATGGTCAGTTTGGAGTCAAATTTCACCCCAAGGATATCAGCTTCTTCCCCAGGTGCCAACACCCTCCCATTCATCCTTACTACTGCACCAGTATTACCATCATGGTGCCTAGAGACCATCATCATTTGTGTTTTCTCAGGTGCAAATGTTACTTGCCATCTATTTCCCCAAGATGATATAGCTCTCAGCTGGTGATTGATGTAGCTTAGAGCAGCTGGCATTTTTTCTCCTGGGTAAGTGAATGTCAGTGTACAGTTGTCTGCATATGCATGTGACTCTGGGATGAGATGAAGGAGGTCACTGAAGTAGACATTCCATAACAATGGTCCCAGCATGCTTCCTTGTGGAATACTTACCCCAATAGGATGTCTTGCTGATTCTGTTCCATTGAGAACTACCCTTAGAGATCTACCATGAAGGTAATCACTGAGGAGACGTAGTGTAGAGCCTGCAATTCCCAGTGCTTGCAGTTTTGCTAAGAGGCCCTGGTGCCACACCCAGTCAAAAGCACCAGCAATGTCAAGTGCTACCACACAGCTGACTTTGGATTCATCCAGTGACTGGTGCCATTTAGTGGAGAGGTTTAGCAACAGGTCAGCAGCAGAGTAACCTTTCCTGGTTACTCTGGAAGGGTTACAAAGTAGCGAGTGGTAGTCAAAACAATTCTGTCATTTGTCTTGAGATTATTGTCTCAAGGATCTTGCCAGTGATTGACAAGAGTGACACTGGTCTGTAGTTGCTGATTTCTGCTCTGCTCTTCTTTTTGTGAACAGGGACTACATTTGCCTCTTTCCACAGAGAAGGTCGTTTACCCTGTACTAGACAGTGCTGAAAGATGCGAGTTAGAGGTGCTGCTAGCTGATCTGCACATCTCAGTAATCTTGGGCTCAACTTGTCTGGGCCCACAGCCTTTTCCTGGTCAAGCTATTTAAGAAGGAAATACACCTCCTGCTTTATTGTCACCACTGACAATTTTGACACAGTTCTTGCAGCTAGCCAAGGAGGGTACCTTGCTGGATCAAGAACTTGCATTTTGGTAGCAAAGTGTTTGGCAAAGAGGTCCGCTTTCTCTTGACTACTAGTAGAGGTGGTCCCATCCTGTCGATTTAGAGGTGGAATGAGTTCATCAGGCAGATAACCTTGTCTGTCCTTGACCAGGGACCACCAGGTTTTGAAGCCTACTCTGTCTGATGCTAGCTTTCTTTTTGTGTCCAACTCCCATTTAGCGATGGCCCGCTTTTGAACTTCACCCATATGCCTGCAGGCTTGCCTGTGCAAGTTCCTGTTATAGGTGGTAGGATATCTCTTGTACCTTTGCCATTCCTTGTGCTTAGCAGTAGCATCCTCTCTACAATGAAAGCCAAGCCAAGGCTTATCTGTAGGCTTCATCACGTATTGCCGGTGAGGAATGTGTTCCTGTTGAAGATTAAGGATGTGTCCAGTGAAGGCTTTCACTTGGTTGTCAACATCCCCTTAGAGAAGAGCATTCCAATCGGTGGTGGCAAGCTCAGAGCAAAGGGCTGGCCAATTACCTCTTTCCCATAGCCAGGTTGTGCGTGTGGACTCCTCACCTCGTTCTGTTGGGATCTTAAGTGTCGTAAAAACAGCGTTGTGGTCAGATGATCCAACGTAGCCAAGGGATTGACAAGTGACTATACCTTCTGCCAGATCACTCACTACTGGGTCAAGGGAGGAGCCAGAGATGTGAGTAGGGAAATCAACAAAGTTTCTCATGTCAAACACCACAAGAAGGTCATCAAAGTCCCTCTGTATAAGGTGTTAGTTGAGATCACCAACAATTCAATATGTTGACAGTTGTGTTGGAGCAGAAGGGAGTCCACATTTTCCATTAGGAAGTTGATGGGGTCTGCATGTTGCCACTAAGGTCTGTACATTGCACATGCTAGTACAGAGGTACTAGTGTTTATGCATAGCTTGAAGAACATCATTTCAAGATGATTAAGGATGGCAACATCAATGTGCTGTCCATGTACACTTTTAGAGATGCACACAGCAACACCACCTCCTTGCCCTTGCCTGTCTTTTCCCATCCATGAGGTGTAGCCATCAATTCTTGCAAAATTTTCTGGAATCCTGCCGTTCAAAAATGTTTCAACAGCAATCATGTCGGGATGTCGAGTGTTCACAAAACTGTGTATGAGCTCTCCAACATTACTAATGAAACCTCTAATGTTGGCTGACAGGATGCTGATAGACTGGCTCCACATGATGTGTTCAGCTTGAGGTGGTGGGTGTGTAAGGTGCCTGCCCTTCAGAGAGGTAGGGGACCGAGGCAGCTGCAGAGATGTAGGTCTGTGGTCTTGTGTGAGGCACAATACCACCCGCCAGGCTGAGATAGGAGTAGCTGAGTGGGTGATGTGTGAGTGTGTTCACCAATTCAGAGATCCTGCTGGTTTGCTCCAAAAACAGGTCTCAAAACAGGTGGTCCTGTCTGTCAAGTTCCTTTTTCTTCCGACACTGGTCCTCCTGATGTCCTTTCTTGTGGCAGTAATTTCACCTGGTATCTCGCAGGCAGTTGTTAGTGGTGTGGCCCTTCCAGTGACAACAAGAGCACTGCCTAGGTGCCTGGGAGGGTGGACTCCTATTTGTTGCACCTCCTGTGTTTTGCTGCTGATTTGTCCACAGGTTTTGCCGTTGGGACTGTGTTGATGGCAGATGAGATGGCTGTAGATGTCTTCCTTCTCCACGTCCTCTACCACGCCCCTGTACAGTTCTGACAAATGTGTCCCTGCTGTTCATACTTTGGCACAGCAGGTGTTCCGGTGCAGTGATAGTTCCCTGATTATTAACTTTACGAATCTCTGGTGGAGAAAATCCTGACTTAGTACTTGCTGATGAAGCACTGCTGCCATATGTTGGAATAGTGTTATTAGGTGTGCTGACAGGTGTAGGATCAGAGATGGTATTTGCACTGTCTAGTGTACTGGCAGATGCTGAAGCAGTGATGTCAGGTGTAGGAGAATTAACAGATCCAAGGTTTGCTTCATTGCTGGGAAGAGGATCTGTTCCCTCTTTGGTGGTCAGAGGAATTGTGTTAGAATTCCCAAATGTAGTGTTTTGAGCTCTGTCTAACTGTGGGACCTTAGTGATGACAGAATTCCACCAGTTATTTACCCCTGAGTTGAGCTCAGTATGGGACTTCCAGTCTTTGTCAATAGTGTCACCATCAGCTGAGCAGCTTATATCACTTGATGTAGGCTTGCACTGACCTTCTACAATAGCTTGAAGGTTATCTAATGATTTGAGGAGCTCATGAAGTGCTTCCCTGTAATGGATTATCTTAGCTGCGACTTTACAACACAGCCCATGAGGGCAGTTTTGATCTTTGGACAGGAGTCCCTGAGGTACTTCTGAACCTTCCTCCTGTAGCACCAGGTTTGTTTCCTCATATACCACAGGATTATGAATATCCTTCAATTTTTTGAGATTTTCAACATGGCTGCAACAAAATTCTTTATCTAGAATGCAATTTGTGTGGCAGTAGTTGGAACAAGTAGGCTCCTTACATTTAAGAAGTATTTTGTCCCTTGTAGTATACCCACAAACACTGCAGTATCTACTTGGACAGTAGCTAGATAGTGTAGATCTTCTTGCTATTTTATGATGTGAAGTATCCCACACACTATACCCTCTACCCCCATCCCCCTCACCACAATCCCCACTCCCACTGTATCCCCCCATAAGCCCTCTGCCCCTACCCCACCCACAGCAACCCCCTATAGGCCCCCTGGGCACCTGATCCCCCAAACCCACCATTCTCCCTGGACCACAGTTGTATGAAAGAAGTTGAAGGTTTGGTACACGAATTCAGATGGAATAACGAATAAATGAGGAGTGGCATGAAATAATCAAGGAGATGTCCCCAGACATCATAGCAGTCACAGAAACAAAACTCACAGGGACAATAACAGATCCAATCTTCCCACCCGGATATCAGATCCTGAGGAAGGATAAAAGGAGCAGAGGGGAAGGTGGGGTTGCACTGCTCATTAAAAACTGATTGGGTTATCAGGAAATGGAAGGAATGGACAAGACTGGAGAACGGGATTACATAGTAGGTACAGTTCAATCAGGGGAACATAAGGTAGTCATTGCAGTGATGTATAACCCACCACAGAACTGCAGGAGGCTGAGAGAGGAATATGATGAGTGCAACAGAGCAATGGTGGACACAATAGCTGAGGTGGCAAGAAGAGCTCACTCAAGTAGAGCAAAGTTACTGGTTATGGGCGACTTCAACCACAGGGAGATTGATTGGGAAAACCTGGAGCCACATGGGGGTCCTGAAACATGGAGAGCCAAGATGATGGATGTGGTACTAGAAAACTTCATGCACCAGCATATTAAGGACACTACCAGAGAGAGAGGGGAAGATGAACCAGCAAGACTGGACCTTGTGTTCACCCTGAGTAGCTCAGACATCGAGGACATCACATATGGAAGGCCCCGAGCTAGCAACTACATGGTTCTGAGGTTTGAATGCATCGTAGAGCTATAAGTGGAGAGGGCAACAGGAGTAGAAATGGAAAATCCAAACTATAAAAGGGGGGACTACACAGGTATGAGGACCTTTCTGCAAGAGGTTCATTGGGAAAGAGTTGGTAGGAAAGTCAGTAAATGAAATGATGACTACGTAACAACAAAATGCAAAGAAGCAGAGGAAAGGTTTGTTCCCAAGGGTAACAGAAACACAGTGGACCCTCTTGTTATTGGCCATAATCTGTCCCAGAAGGTCGGCCTAAATCTGAAGAGGCTGAAAACCGAAATGATATTTCCCTTAAGAATTAATGTAAATACAATTAATCCGTTCCAGACACAAAAAAAAAAATTTGCAAAAAATCATTTTTTAAAGAATAGCTACAGTTTTATACCTCTTCAAGGGGGGCTCCTTGGCGTGGTGAAGAGGCTCTTGGTCTGAGGAATTAGCCCTGTCGGTCTTCTTCCTCAGACCGAACCTAATTACCCCCATTCTCCCCTCCCCTATCCCATCCTCCCCTTTTTCCATTCCTCCTCCTCCTCACCCCTCCCTTTTGCCCTTCCTCTTTTTGGCCTTTGGGATTTCTCCCACAGGCGCGCTAGTTCCTAGGTAGGGGAAAGGACACCGGGGTCCATCCCATTCCATTGAGGTTCTTGGCGGTGGCGTAGATTGCCGTGGAATCTGGATTGCCTGGGGATATCCCGATCCCTCTCCGGTATCCCGGAGTAGCTTTGGGTGTCTTTCGGGCGACGGGTGTATCTCTGGAAGCCACCTTTCGGATTCCGGGGGTGGGGGTGGTGGCCGAAGGAGGTATGCTTTGTGGCGGATATCCGGCCGCCCTCTTTTGTCCACCGAGGTAGCTCGGCAGATGTGAGGTTGCTATCCCGGATTGCTGGTTTACTGGCATGAAGGGTAGGGTATGGCACGGGTTCCATGCTGCATCTGCGCTACTAGCGGTGTTGAGGTCCTCTTGGGCGCGGAGGGAGATTTCCGGCCCTTTCATTCCTCCTGGGAACTATTCCTCCCCGCTCCCCCCCTTTTTTTTATTCTTTTTTTCTTTTTCTTTTCTTTTCTTCTTTCTTTTTTTTTCTTAAAAACAAAAAGCAAAGGAGTAACCTAACCATGGCAGCCCTAGTCCATGAACCCACTACCCCCGGGCCCCTTCTTGATACCGCACCCCATTCTGACCCTGCCTTGTGATTAGACCACTCTTCGGACACTCCTGATGCCCCTGTACCTCTTGCTGGTGCTGTTTCCTCACCCGCTTCAGGTACCGGAGCTTCGACTGACTCCTTCGATTTGTCTGAACTCCGCTCTCCTTTGACTATGCTTCCGGCTTCTCCCTCTACGGTACGGCAATTTTCGAATCGCCCGCCCATTTCACGCCGGACCAACTCCGGTCCTACTCCTAAACGCCAACGTCAATCTCCTGATGATGCTCCTTCGTTACCTTCCCATTCTACTCGGAAAAGACCGACACGTCAAGCACTCCCTCTCCACGCTCAGTTTCGGACCACACAATGGATTAAATTCTTTACTTTAAGACCGACTTCTTCTTCTGCCTACCTTTCTGACCATAGTATTGGCAAAGCGCTCCTGCGTCATGTTGGTAGATATATTTCATTTCATGCTCTCAAGAGCGGTATGCGCATCGTCACTGTCCAGAATGCTGCCCAAGCTCATGATCTTTCTCTCCTTTCGAATATCGATACTACTCCTGTCACTATTGAAAAACATCTTTCTCTCAATTCTTGTAGTGGTACTGTCATTCTGCCCCATACCATAGTCCAACAGAATTTCCAGTCATGTGGCAATGACATTTTTGAACAGCTGGAACTCCAGGATCTCCCAATCCTCAAAGTAGACACTTATGTCCTTCCTGCCCGGGGGCGGAGACGTTACCCTTGCAATGTGGCTCGTTTAACTTTTGACAGCCGAGAACTCCCGTCCTCTGTATATGTCGCGGGACATCGGTTACAAGTTTGAAAGGTGATACCTACACCGCAACAATGTAGAAATTGCTGGCGTTTTGGTCACCCAGCGAAATATTGCAGATCTATGGCCGAATGCCCAGTCTGTGGTGCCGACAACCATTCTAATACATCTTGCATTCAACCTCCATCTTGCCTTAATTGTAATGAAGCTCACCCTTCGTACTCCCGCCGTTGCCAGGTCTACTTAAATGAACGTGAAATCCGTTGCCTCAAAGAGGCAGAAGGTCTCCCTTATGCTATGGCAGTTACTCATCTCCGCCTCCAAGGGAGACTACCCCGTGTTTCTTATTCTCGTGTTTCCAAACATCCCCCCACTTCTGGGGTCCCATCTTCTGCAGCCTCCTCTGTTGTTACCCCTCCCATAGCCACTACGGCATCTAATCCTTTTGCTGTCCTTGGCTCTGACATCCCGACTACAACTCAGTCTGTTCTCACATCTTCGCGCCCTTCCTCACAAGCCCCAGTATCGACAAGACCTCGTACGACACCTAATACCAATCGCCCCTCTACTCAGAAGTCCAAAAAATCCACATTGCTCAAATCTTCTTTGCCCCTTCCTTCCCTTCTTCCACCTCCACACTTTACCTTTCCAGTCTCTGTACCTAGTTCTTCCCCTCTCTCTGGCTCTATTACAAGTGTGGAGATTCACCCTCCTCCTCGTAATATGCCTTCCACCCCCGTCCCCTCCCAAGTTTCTCCCTCTTCTGCCACCTCCCAGGTTTCTGCCTCTTCTGTCCCCCCCCCACACTTCATCTCCAGTCCCTTACACTCTTCCCTCCCCCTCTACTTTGGTACAGTCCATTACTGTCCCAATCTTTACTCACCCTCCTCCTTCTATCTCCAATATGGTCTCCCATACATCTTTGAATTCAGAAACACTTGAAGCCATTTCAGAATATATTGCAGAGACTAAACCTTCAATGGACACTGATTCACTTCCTGTTCCTTCTCTTCCCTCTCCTCCATCTTCACAACCCCATTCTTCGCAATGCTCCGTTCCTTCGCTACTTGAACGTCTTCCAATGCCACCACACGTTGACTTTTCTAACCCCTCTAGTCCGTAGGTGCCTTTACCTACAGATTCCTGATATTTTCTTCATCGCCAATCATGGCCTATTTACAGTGGAATATCCGCGGCCTCAGGGGTAATCGGGGTGAGCTTCAGATGTTGCTTTCCAGGTTTTCCCCTGTTGGTGCTTGCTTACAAGAACCAAAATTACACTCGGCTGTTTTCCAACCTATCTCAGGCTATAATTTATTGTATTCTTCGGATCCTTTCTCAGATGGGACCTTTAATGAAAGTGCCCTTCTTCTACGCAATGATATTCCGTACTGTCAACTATTTGTCCATACCTCGCTGCATTACACTGCAGCCCGTATCCACTTGAATAAGTGGTTTACAATATGTTCTTTATATCTCTCTCCTTCTCGAGCATTTTCTATCCCAGACTTTGCCTTTCTTGTTTCATCCTTACCACCACCACTTCTGTTACTTGGTGATTTTAATGCCCACCATTTCCTCTGGGGGGGGGTTCTCATTGTGACTCATGTGGCATCCAGTTGGAGGCTTTTCTCGCCTCTCACCCCCTCCATGTTTTAAATACGGGTACTCCCACCCATTTTGATCCTCGTACTCATACTCTCTCTTGCATCGATCTATCAGTCTGCTCTTCCTCCACTGCACTAGACTTCACCTGGTCTGTTCTACCAGACTTACATGACAGCGATCATTTTCCGATCATTCTTACTTCTCCTTCCTATTCACCACCTTTCCGTAGCCCTCGCTGGCAATTTGATCGGGCAAATTGGGATCTTTACTCACACCTCACTGCTTTTAGTGAGGTTCCTTCTTCATCCTCCATTGATGAGCTCCTACACATCTTCTCAATGTCAGTTTATACCGCAGCTTCTCATTCTATACCCCAAACCTCAGGCAGGCATTCTCAGAAGTGCGTGCCTTGGTGGTCTCCTGCTTGTGCTCGTGCAGTACGTTTGAAACGTGCTGCATGGGGCAGGTACCGGTACAATAGAACTGCTGAGAGACTTCTTGATTTTAAGCAGAAGCGTGCGATCGCTCGCCGTGTCATCCGTGAAGCTAAACGCACTTGTTGGCGAGACTATGTTTCCACCATCACCTCTGCTTCTTCTATGAGTGCAGTCTGGAAAAAAGTGAGGAAATTGGGTGGTAAATACTCTCCTGACCCGGCTCCTGTTCTACGGGTCACTGGTGTTGATGTAGCAAACCCTCTCGACGTTGCCATTGAACTTGGCACACATCTGGTCCGTATTTCCCGAGGGCTCCATCTATGCCCCTCGTTTCTTTCCTCAAAGTCTGCCAGAGAGTTAGCATCCTTGGACTTTTCTTCTCTCAGAGAAGAACAGTATAATGTGCCTTTTACACTTCAAGAACTGGAGGCAACGCTCTCAGCTTGCCGATCATCGGCAGCTGGGCCTGACGACATTCATATTCGTATGTTACAACATTTACATCGGTCAGCCCTTGTAGTCCTCTTACACCTCTTCAATCTTATTTGGGTACAAGGAGTTCTTCCCCAGCTGAGGAAATCTGCCATTGTTCTCCCTTTCCGCAAACCGGGTACTACAGGACATGATGCCTCCCACTATCGCCCCATCGCTCTTACTAGTGCAGTTTGCAAAGTGATGGAACGTCTCGTAAATCGACGTTTAATGTGGTATTTAGAGACACACAACAGTCTCTCCGCTAGTCAATATGGCTTTCGTAAGGGTCGTTCTACCATAGACCCCTTACTACGCTTGGATACGTATGTTCGTAATGCCTTTGCGAATAATCACTCAGTTATTGCCATATTTTTTGACCTCGAGAAGGCATATGACACAACTTGGAGGTATAATATTTTGGCCCAGGCCCATTCCTTAGGCCTCCGAGGCAATCTACCATCCTTCCTTAAGAACTTTTTAACTGACAGACATTTCCGTGTTCGAGTCAATAATGTTCTTTCCCCGGACTTCGTCCAAGCTGAAGGTGTCCCTCAGGGATGTGTTCTAAGCACAACACTGTTTCTCCTTGCTATAAATGATTTGGCCTCTGTTCTTCCACCCAATATTTGGTCATCACTCTATGTTGATGACTTCGCTATTGCTTGTGCAGGCGCTGACTGTCATCTTATTGCAGTTTCTCTCCAGCATGTGGTCGACCGTGTTTCCACTTGGGCCACCACGCATGGGTTTAAATTTTCAAGTACCAAAACTCGCCAAATTACTTTCACTAGACGCTCTGTTATCTCCGATCATCCTTTGTATCTCTATGGCTCCCGTATCCCCGAACGTGATACAGTCAGGTTTCTAGGCCTTCTCTTTGACCGTAGGTTATCCTGGAAACCTCACATTACCTCTCTGAAGGCAACTTGTCACAGCCGGCTAAACCTTCTTAAAACCCTTGCTCATCTTTCCTGGGGAGCTGATCGTCGAACTCTGCTTCGCCTACATTCAGCCCTCGTTTTATCGAAACTCGATTATGGTGACCAGATTTATTCCGCGGCCTCTCCTGCTACTCTCTCTAGCCTTAACTCTATCCATCACCAAGGATTACTTTTGTGCCTTAGTGCTTTTCGCTCTTCCCATGTTGAGAGCCTCTATACAGAATCGAATGTTCCATCCTTGTCTGATCGCCGTGATGCCCATTGCCTTCGCTACTATGTACGCTCTCACGATCTACACAATCCTTCCATTTATAGAATGGTCACCGATATTAGTAGACATTCTTTATTCGTTCGCCGCCCCTGTTTGCTCCGTCCCTTTTCTCTTCGCCTACATTCACTCTTGTCTTCCCTTCAGTTACCACCTTTATATGTTCATGTAGCATCTCACTTTTCCCTACCCCCTTGGGAAGTTCCAGCTGTTCGGGTCTGTTCTTTCTCACTCCCTTGCTCGAAAACTCAACTGCCTACGGTGGCTTCCCGCTCTCTTTTTCTTGATCAGTTCCACTCTCATTCTCATGCCACCGCTGTGTACACAGATGGCTCTAAGTCTTCAGACGGCATCGGATTTGCAGCAGTGTTTCCGGACGGCGTCGTGCGGGGGCATTTACTATCTTCAGCTAGCATTTTTACTGCTGAACTGTATGCCATTCTTGCAGCACTTATTCGTATCGCATCTATGCCTGTGTCATCATTTGTAGTAGTCTCAGACTCCCTTAGTGCTCTACAGGCTATACGAAAATTTGATACATCTCATCCCCTAGTTCTCTGTATCCAACTTTGGCTACGCCGTATCTCTACCAAACATAAAGATATTGTTTTTTGTTGGGTCCCTGGTCATGTCGACGTACAGGGCAATGAACAGGCAGACACTGCTGCGCGGTCAGCAGTACATGACCTACCAATTTCCTATCGAGGTGTTCCATTTCTGGACTATTTTGCTGCAATAGCTACCCACCTTCGCACCCGTTGGCAGCAACGTTGGTCAACTCTGCTCGGTAACAAACTTCATTCTATTAAACCGAGCATAGGTTACTGGCCGTCTTCTTGTCATCAGTGCCGAGGTTGGGAGACCACTCTCTCCCGCCTTCGCATTGGCTACACTCGTCTTACTCATGGGTATCTCATGGAGAGGCACCCTGTTCCTCTCTGTGAGCAGTGTCAAGTTCCAGTATCGATTAGCCACATTCTGTTTTACTGCCCTCTCTATCAACGAGCACGCAGAATTTACCTCCAACGTCGTCTTCATTCTACTACTCTCTCTTTACCTTCCCTTCTTGCTGATGGACCCTCCTTTAATCCTGACTCTCTCATTGACTTCTTGACAACGACTGATTTACTCCACAAACTCTGATGATACTTTTCGCACTCCCCTCAACCCTTTCTAGTTCAGTCTCTTGCTGCCCTTTACCCTTTCACCATCCATTACCCCGCTGTCATCCGTAACCTATTACTCATCCATCTCCCTTTTGCCACCTCATGCCCTCGCTTCCTTCCTGCCCTGCAGCGCTGTATAGTCCTTGTGGCTTAGCGCTTCTTTTTGATTATAATAATAATAATAATACAGTTTTATATACAGAAAATAATGATAAATATAAACATTACATATCTTTATTGAAGAGACTTGTTGGCTTATAGAAGACAGGGAGGACTTTAGGTATCAAAGCCCTCTTTGGAGTTACTTCCCTTCTTTGTCTTTTACTGCACTAGGACCAGCTTGAGAGTCACTGGACCACTGTCACACAAAAAAAATGTCCAGAGAGCTCTGTTTCTGGCGTCTCTTTAACCCTTTCAGTGTTGGTGCCGTCGGTACTAGTATGGCTTGCATGCCAGGGTTGGCGCCATACTAGTACGCATAAATTCTAGTGGCTTCAAATTAAGCGGGAAACAGCTGGTAGGCCTAGATGTGAGAGAATGGGTCTGCGTGGTTGGTGTGCGAGGTAGAAAAAAATTCTGGGACCCAGTGACGCACTGTGGGAATGCCATTTTAGTAGACCTTGTTCGCCATGCCTCATGGTAAGAAGCTCCTCGCTCCTTGGCGAATTGGGACACTTTTGTTCCCCAGTGACAGTTCTAATACAGATGGAAGTGACAGTGAAGATGAGTTTCAAGGTTTTGGTGAGGTTGTGACCGAAACTAATGACCATAATACCAGTAATAGTGAGGAAAACCCAGACTACCCTCAGCCTTCCACCTCTGCTGCTGGGCCGTCTTGTTCACGCTCAGTTGTACCAGAATCAAAGAGGAAACTCCTATTTTCCCAAATCCCAGACTCAGATGTGAGCATTGGTGATGATAGTGATAATGAATATGAACTACAAGCTCTTGAAAACAGTTCCAGTAGTGATAGTGAAGTGGAATATTCTCCAGTGAAGCGTCAGTATATACGACGATATATGCACTCTGGTAGTGTGCCATATGCTATTCCAAGGGGATGGAGTATATCTCGGAGTACATCCCGTGGCTGTACAACAGGAACAGTGAAAATGAAGATGATAGTGTTGCAATTGGGATGGAAAATGTGCATGGTGGTGGTAGTGGTGGTGCTGCCAGCAGTGGGCCATGCTGCCACCCACGCCACTGCCTCAGGTGATCTATAACAAAGGCCACCATCCCCCACCCACCCACCCACCTACCACACTAGCCTCCACAACCACAACTTCCACAACCACAACCACCTGTCAGTATCCAGTACCCACCAGCAGACTGCACCTGGGATTGGCAGGAAGCTGCCAATTTTGTTCCCAATCCCATCACTTTGATGAAAGTCAAAGTGGAATACGGCCATCTTGTACACTTGGGAACAATGCCAGTGAACTGGAATGTTTCGAGTTATTCTTTGACGAACCCCTGATGGAAATTATTGTCAGAGAAAGCAACAGATACTACGAGTACACCATGGCAAACAATACTTTCACCTACACCAGTGGAAGGAGACAACTGTGGCTGAGATGTAGCTTTTGTTTGCCATAATAATGCTTATGCCACATGTGTATAAGCACAGTGTGAAATCATACTGGTCAACAGACCGCCTGATTGCAACCCCAGGTTTCAGTGATATAGGAGTGAATCGATTTGTGCTACTATTATGTATGCTTCACTTCTCAGACAAAACCAGGCCTGACAGAAACGACAGGTTATATAAGATTAGGAATGTGTTCATGTATCTGAAACAGAAATTCAATATGTATTTTTATCCCTTCAGGAAGCTTGTTATTGATGAGGCTTTGATTCTGTTCAAAGGAAGACTCTCATTCAAGCAATACATACCAAGCAAGAGGAAATGCTTTGGTATAAAATTGTTTGTGCTTTGTGATTGTTACAGTGGTCTTGTATTGGATATAATTGTGTACACTGGAAGTAATACATTGCAAGATACCAGGAAGTTACGGGGTATCTCCAGTGATGTGGTTAGAACAATGATGGAACCATATCTTGGTAAGGGACATATTTTATATACTGACAACTGGTACACACGCCCCTTACTCAGTGATTTCTTGTGAGTGAACATGACAGATGTGTGTGGCACAGTGTGTGCAAATCGTAAACATATGCCCAGGTTCGACACTGGCACTCGTAGAGGTGAGGTGCAAGCCTTTGCTGCCAATGACATCATGGCATTTTGGCGGCATGACAAACGAGATGTCACACTGTTGTCATCAGTGTCAAGTGGGTTTTTGATAACGTGGATGGGGTAAGAATACTCACGTAGGCTGGTAGTACGTATAATATAACGGAAGTATGGGAAAGCACCAACAGCCGACCTGCCTCTCTCTGCTCCCTATCTTCGATTGACTCTCAAAGTGCCTACGGGTGATGGGTGTTTGAAATCCTGCTATGGTCAGCAGCAATATGAATAACAGTGATTCACACAGACGGTTGGTAGTGAGTCATCTACTGGTACACTGGTTACTGGTAACTGTTTACTAGGAACTGGTACTACTACTGAGAGCTCGGCGACGCTAACGTATGTCGTCCCGACATACAACTAATACAAACTAGAGATGGCAGGTGTACGGCTTGGGCTGATTCTATACAATGTCAAAGTACACAACAATTGAACATTATAACATACATAAGTAGAATATTGGAATGGAAGCTTACGTAACTGAAACTGTAATGAAACTGTAATGCAATACAAGGTATGATATAGCACAACTCATCGAATGAAACTCAGCGTTGGGATTACACAATAGAAGTGATAAAAAAAATTTGATCGATCGATCTGTATTCATGTGATCTATGGATTCTGAGGAAGGAATATATACAAAGAAAGAAGTGTTTAACAGAAAGGCAGATTCGGTGCACTCAGATCTAGACTGTTAACTCTCAGAATTCGGAGAGAACGTGAACACAAAAAAAAAATTCTTGAATACTGATAAGTTGATACTGTAATTATTCATCTATACAGGTTATTTACATTTAACCCCAACTCTGCTAGGGTGAGATTGATATATGCAGAATGGGTGTCATCTCTGGGAGGATCAAACTCTGTTGCACTGGCTAACTCATGCTGTATTTGAGGCAAATCAGAATTGGTAGTTACAAATGATACTTGAGGATTTCTCAATACCTGTCGTGTACGTAGGGAATAACGACATTCAGGTTGATCGTCTGACTGAGTATCAGAGGTAGAGAGTACAGGATCAGGAGGATTGTCAGAGTCTGTCACATTAGTCTGGGTTGGAACATTTCTCTGTCTCAGCTGGGTTAGGAAGCTGGGCTGGCTAACTGGCTTAACCCACGAGAATGGCTGACTGGAAGACGTGTAACGATGCGCACAGCAATGAAGGAGCAGCTGGATGGTAGGCTGAGGCATGCTGACTATCGTTCACTTCCACAGTCTGGCTTATTGACTGCCTTAATTGCAAAATCCGGGTCAACCCCTCGCAGATTGAAGCAATTAGCACACGAACTAAGCCAGGAAGCTTGAAAAACGGCTGCAACAGGCTTGCAGGCTGGAGTACACAGGGTGGTGTGGTGAGAGTAAGCTGCTAGCTGGAGGTGGCTGAGACGGTTCACCTCTGACCTACCGGGACCCCACAAACAGGCTTCTAACGTCTGAAATACCCTTAAATCCACGCCCACACCGGTGTCACCATTTGTCAAGTGGGTTTTTGATAACGTGGATGGGGTAAGAATACTCACGTAGGCTGGTAGTACGTATAATATAATGGAAGTATGGGAAAGCACCAACAGCCGACCTGCCTCTCTCTGCTCCCTATCTTCGACTGACTCTCAAAGTGCCTACGGGTGAGGGGTGTTTGAAATCCTGCTATGGTCAGCAGCAATATGAATAACAGTGATTCACACAGACGGTTGGTGGTGAGTCATCTACTGGTACACTGGTTACTGGTAACTGTTTACTAGGAACTGGTACTACTACTGAGATCAGTTCACCCTAATGAAATGGCAGACACTGGCAGGCAGCATAGAGAAAGCAATGAACCCATTCTAAAACCTGCAGCTGTGATTGACTACACCCTCAATATGCGTTCAGTGGACAAATGTGACATGCTGATTGTGCTCGCAAGAGTTATTAGTGGTACATAAAACTCTTTTTCCATCTTCTGGACATTTCCATGCTCAATGCTTATAATATATATAAGATGAAGACCAGAAACAAACCACCATATGGCGAATTTTGTTTGTCCGTCATCAGACAAATAATAATCAAGTACCAAGGAACAGCACCTGCAATAGAAAACCACCCACGTAATTATCAACAACTACCTTCTCGTCTGAAGCATGGTAATCACTTCCTAACAAAACTGCCTGCTACTGCTTTCAAGAAAAAGGCTCAGAAGAGGTGTTACGTTTGTGCACATACAAAAAAACGCCCACAACAACGCAGAGACACTCGTTTTATGTGTGAGGAGTGTAAAACACCATTGTGCATGACACCATGTTTCAAAGACTTCCACAGGCTGCAGAACTTCTAAAAACATGTCCTGTGACTTTATATGTATATACGTATGTATATATGTACACCTACCATCCGACTTACGACCTGCTCGACTTACGACCACTCAACTTACGACCGTGTTTTTTATGCCAAATTTCTGGGAAATAAACAACTATTTGTGTTGTACACAGTGTTTATCCTAAACCTTGCAGTATAAAATACAGTACTAACAACATAAAAAGTAAAGTAAAACATGAAATGCCAAAATAAAACAATAAAATAGTCATTACAAAAATGTTTTGTTGATATTCAGTAGTAAAGTTTGACTTACGATCATTTCAACTTACGACCGGTTTCTCAGAACCGAACTCGGTCGTAAGTTGGATGGTAGGTGTATATGTATATGTGTGTATATGTGTGTGTATATATATATATATATATATATATATATATATATATATATATATATATATATATATATATATATATATATATATATAAGATAGTAGGTAGGTAGACAGCAACCACCCAGGGAGGTACTACCGTCCTGCCAAGTGAGTGTAAAACGAAAGCCTGTAATTGTTTTACATGATGGTAGGATTGCTGGTGTCTTTTGTCTGTCTCATAAATATGCAAGATTACAGGTACGTCTTGCTACTTCTACTTACACTTAGGTCACACTACACATACATGTACATGTTTATTTATACACACTCATCTGAGTTTTCTTTGATTTTATCTTAATAGTTCTTGGTCTTATTACTTTTCCTTTTATATCCATGGGGAAGTGGAATAAGAATCTTTCCTCCGTAAGCCATGCGTGTTGTAAAAGTCAACTAAAATGCCGGGAACAATGGGCTAGTAACCCTTTTTCCTGTAAAGATTACTAAAAAGAATAAGAAGAAGAAAATTGTCAAAGTGGGAAGTCTGAATGTGCGTGGATGTTGTGCAAATGATAAGAAAGAGATGATTGTGGATGTTATGAATGAGAAGAAACTGGATGTCCTGGCTTTAAGTGAAACAAAGCTGAAGGGGGTGGGAGAGTTTCAATGGAGAGGAATAAATGGGATTAGGTCAGGGGTTTCAAATAGAGTTAGAGCTAAAGAAGGAGTAGCAATAATGTTGAAGGATAAGCTATGGCAGGAAAAGAGGGACTACAAATGCATAAATTCAAGGATTATGTGGAGTAAAATAAAGATTGGATGTGAAAAGTGGGTTATAGTAAGCGTATATGCACCTGGAGAAGAGAGAAGTGTAGAGGAGAGAGAGAGATTCTGGGAAATGTTGAGTGAATGCATGGGGAGTTTTGAATCAAGTGTGAGAGTAATGGTGGTTGGGGATTTCAATGCTAAAGTGGGTAAAAATGTTATGGAGGGAGTAGTAGGTAAATTTGGGGTGCCAGGGGTAAATGTAAATGGGGAGCCTTTAATTGAGCTATGTGTAGAAAGAAATTTGGTAATAAGTAATACATATTTTATGAAAAAGAGGATAAATAAATATACAAGGTATGATGTAGCACGTAATGAAAGTAGTTTGTTAGATTATGTATTGGTGGATAAAAGGTTGATGGGTAGGCTCCAGGATGTACATGTTTATAGAGGGGCAACTGATATATCAGATCATTATTTAGTTGTAGCTACAGTTAGAATAAGAGGTAGATGGGAAAAGAGGAAGGTGGCAACAACAAGTAAGAGAGAGGTGAAAGTTTATAAACTAAGGGAGGAGGAAGTTTGGGCGAGATATAAGCGACTGTTGGCAGAAAGGTGGGCTAGTGCAAAGATGAGTAGTGGGGGGGTTGAAGAGGGTTGGAATAGTTTTAAAAAATGCAGTATTAGAATGTGGGGCAGAAGTTTGTGGTTATAGGAGGGTGGGGGCAGGAGGAAAGAGGAGTGATTGGTGGAATGATGAAGTAAAGGGTGTGATAAAAGAGACAAAGGTAGCTTACGAGAGGTTTTTACAAAGCAGAAGTGTTATAAGAACAGCAGAATATATGGAGAGTAAAAGAAAGGTGAAGAGAGTGGTGAGAGAGTGCAAAAGGAGAGCAGATGAAAGAGTGGGAGAGGCACTGTCAAGAAATTTTAATGAAAATAAGAAAAAAATTTGGAGTGAGTTAAACAAGTTAAGAAAGGCTAGGGAAAGTATGGATTTGTCCGTTAAAAACAGAGTAGGGGAGTTAGTAGATGGGGAGAGGGAGGTATTAGGTAGATGGCGAGAATATTTTGAGGAACTTTTAAATGTTGAGGAAGAAAGGGAGGCGGTAATTTCATGCACTGGCCAGGGAGGTATACCATCTTTTAGGAGTGAAGAAGAGCAGAATGTAAGTGTGGTGGAGGTACGTGAGGCATTACGTAGAATGAAAGGGGGTAAAGCAGCTGGAACTGATGGGATCATGACAGAAATGTTAAAAGCAGGGGGGGATATAGTGTTGGAGTGGTTGGTACTTTTGTTTAATAAATGTATGAAAGAGGGGAAGGTACCTAGGGATTGGCGGAGAGCATGTATAGTCCCTTTATATAAAGGGAAAGGGGACAAAAGAGATTGTAAAAATTATAGAGGAAAAAGTTTACTGAGTATACCAGGAAAAGTATACGGTAGAGTTATAATTGAAAGAATTAGAGGTAAGACAGAATGTAGAATTGCGGATGAGCAAGGAGGCTTCAGAGTGGGTAGGGGATGTGTAGATCAAGTGTTTACATTGAAGCATATGTGTGAACAGTATTTAGATAAAGGTAGGGAAGTTTTTATTTCATTTATGGATTTAGAAAAGGCATATGATAGAGTGGATAGAGGAGCAATGTGGCAGATGTTGCAAGTTTATGGAATAAGTGGTAAGTTACTAAATGCTGTAAAGAGCTTTTATGAGGATAGTGAGGCTCAGGTTAGGGTGTGTAGAAGAGAGGGAGAATACTTCCCGGTAAAAGTAGGTCTTAGACAGGGATGTGTAATGTCACCATGGTTGTTTAATATATTTATAGATGGGGTTGTAAAAGAAGTAAATGCTAGGGTGTTCGGGAGAGGGGTGGGATTAAATTATGGGGAATCAAATTCAAAGTGGGAATTGACACAGTTACTTTTTGCTGATGATACTGTGCTTATGGAAGATTCTAAAGAAAAATTGCAAAGGTTAGTGGATGAGTTTGAGAATGTGTGTAAAGGTAGAAAGTTGAAAGTGAACATAGAAAAGAGTAAGGTGATGAGGGTATCAAATACAGTCTCTCAAACCAGCCTTTGCTGGCCTTAAATTCACTAACAGCAGCATTCTTTCCAGGCATTTTATTCACGAGATCCGCATTCCTTTTCACAAATGATCGACTCCACCACACTATTTCCTGCTAATTGTTTATCGTTGAGCCACACCAACAATAACTTCTCCACATCTTTGCTTATTGGTGATCTTTGTTTCGTTAGCATATTTACCCCTTTTGCAACATTAGCTTCCTTGATTTCTACTTTCTTTGCCAGGCTGGAAGTGATGTTGATTTGGATTTCCCATACATCCTGGCAAGCTCGAGCACCCGTACACCACTCTTGTACTTTTCTACAATTTCTTTCTTGAATTTTATCATATTTCCCACTTTCTTTACCAAAGGGCTGGCACTAGGAACTTTCTCTGGGTTCATGGTGGCTTATTTTGCAGTTGCACTCAACAACTACAAAAAACGATGGATTTTAATGAAATGTTTGGGTGAATCCGCGGAGTCTTGCTCACTACTGAGAGACACACACAGACTGACTCATGAACACGGCGGAGTGGCAGGCAGACGCATCCAATAAGGCCGATTTCTGAGTTGTCGGCCAAAATCAGGGATAGAATTTCAGCTAAAAAAGTGGCCAAAATCCAAATTGGCTGATATCCAGAACGGCCGATAACTGAGGGTCCACTGTAATGGGAAGACCAGAATGAGCCCTTGGTTTACTCGAAGGTGTAGGGAGGCAAAAACTAAGTGTGCTAGAGAATGGAAAAAGTATAGAAGGCGAAAGACCCAGGAAAATAGAGATTAGGCAACGAGCCAGAAACGAGTATGCACAGATAAGGAGGGAGGCCCAGCAGCAGTACGAAACTGACATAGCATCGAAAGTCGAGTCTGACCCGAAACTGCTTTACAGCCACATCAGGAGGAAGACAGCAGTCAAGGACCAGGTAATCAGGCTGAGGAGAGAAGATGGGGAGCTCACAAGAGACGACCAAGAAGTATGTGAGGAGCTCAACACGAGATTTCAGGAAATATTTACAGTGGAGGCAGAAGGGACACTGGAAAACCAAAACAGAGGGGTACACCAACAAGGGATATACCAGCAAGTGTTGGATGAAATACACACAACCGAGGAGAAGGTGAAGAAGCTTCTAAGTGACCTTGATACCTCAAAGGCAGTGGGACCAGACAACATCTTTCCGTGGGTCCTTAACCCTTTGAGGGTCGACAGGCCCTCTCCGAGACTCATTCTCAGGGTCAGCCAAAAAAAAAAAAAAAAAAAAATTGTTCTTATGATAAGATAGAGAATCTTTTCCCGATCATAATGACACCAAAAATATGAAATTTGATGGAAAACTTACGGAATTATGCTCTCGCAAAGTTAGCAGTCTCAGCGATGTTTACAGATCGGCGATTTTGCCCACTTTGACCCCCATTCTCGGCCAGTTCCACTGTACTAGTCGACAAAAAACATGAATATTTCGCTAGAACTCCATTTTTTCTATTGAACGAGTGCAAGAAACCACCCATTTACCAATTTCAACTATCCAGTACAGTGGTCAGAATTTAGCAATTTTGCCAATTTCACACAAATTTCAAAAGATGCCAATTTCCGAATAGGGTCCAGAACAAACAAGAAATACATTCCTGGCACTAAAATGACATTTCCTCTGTTCATTAGTCACGTCTCAAGGCTCCCCTTACATTCTTTTGCTTTCCACTTTGAATTTTTATTCTCACAAAAAAATAGAAGATTTACTGTTATGAAGACTACTGCATTAGTGTAAAAAATGGTATGAATCATATTGGCGCACTTGCAAAAGAATATTAGACTCGCCAGTTGACATGTATTGGACGCTTGGCATGATTTGTTTACTTTTGAACTTTGGTAAAAATCGAACATTCCTGCTACTTTGAGCTCAATTTCAAGGTACTTTTCATTGTAAAACCAGTCAAAATCATCTCAATTTCTATGATATGCCTTCCATTCTATAAAATGAGACCAAGAAAACTAGAATACAACAATAAATACCATACGAAAATGCAGTGCAAAGTCGCTGTTTTATTCCAAAAAAATGGTCAAAGTTTTTTTTTCTCATGCACTGTGTGCTGCAGGATTTTTTTTATACCATGCACACTGACCACATAGACCCATTCTTTCATATGGAGGCCTACCAGCTTTCTCCCACTAGATTTGAGGGCGCTAGAATTTAGGCATACTAGTATGTCAAAAACCGTGGGTCGTAAGCCGTACTAGTACGTCCGAAACCCTAAAAGGGTTAAAGAGGGAGCAGAGACACTGTGTGTGCCACTAACCACAATCGTAGCCCTTTTGTATACAGTAAACATTTAAAAAAACTCCAGAAATGTTATAAATGGTGCAAAGGTGACATTAAAAAATATCTAAAGATGGTTGACAAACCAACTACCTGTATAATATGCTCCTCACTCAGTGACCAATTTGCTTACCAAACTACTCTTAGGAATGGAACCCCATTGTTAAGTGATGAGAGGCTGTATATCTTCTATCAAGTGAGACCAAGAAACTGAGAATACAGTCATAAAAATCACTATTTTAGCCCTTTGAGGGTCCATCCTGTAGTTCTACGATTTTGAAGCCTGGGTCCAAGCCATAGTTCTATGCCATGAACTCAGCTCACACAGGTAAGCTGTGAGTAGTAAATTTGGGCATAGATATGAGAGAATACATCTGTGTGGTAAGTGTGCACCGTATAAAATAAATCCTGCAGCACACAATGCATAATGAAAAAAACTGCAACCATATTTTTGGATTAAAACAGTGACTTTGTGGTGTTTTTTCATATGTTTTTTATGACTGTACATATTTGCATTTTCTTGGTCTCATTTGGTACTACAGAAAGATGTTATTTTGATTGGTTTTAGTACTGAAAATGGCTTGAAACTGAGCTCAAAGTAATGGAAATGTTTGATTTTTGCTGATGTTCAAGAGTAAATAAATGATGTCATGTGGCTAATACACGTCAGCTGGTGGGTCGTATGTGCGTTCACGAATGTGCTGATATTATTTATATAATTATTACAGTATTGCATAATAGTAAATCTTCTATTTTTTGGTGTGAATAAAAATTCATTATGTGAATAAAAAATAAAAATAGAATTAATTTGTAAAGCCTGGAAACATAACTAATAAATAGAGGAAATGTTATTTTAGTGCCAGGAATGCCTGCATTGTTTATTCTGGACCCTATTTTGAAACTGGAATAGTATTTTGAACTTTGTGTGAAACTGGCCAAATTACCAATTTCTGATCACTTTATTGGATGATTGAAACAATTGACTAGGTGATTTCTTGTGCTCAATTGATAAAATAGAAGTAAAACTAGCAGAATAACTAAAAATTTGGTTGACTGGAATAATGTAATTGCCCTAAAATGGGAGTCAAAGCGGGTAAAATCGCATATGCGTAAATATTGTCGAGTCAGCAAAATTTGTGAGAGCGTAATTTCGTCAATTTTCCATCAAATTTTGTACCTTTTGTTTTATTACCATCAGAAAGATTCCCTACCATTTCATAAAAATAAGAAAAAAAGTTTTTTAAAATTCTTGAACCCTGTGGACAAGTTTCAGATTGGGGGTCTGGACCCTGAAAGGGTTAAACAAACAAAAAACGAAAACAGTTGCAGTGTTTTTTTCTCTTGCACTGCTTGCTGCAGGGATTTTTTTTTTGTGTGTATGGTGCACACTGCATAGACCCATTCTTGCATATCTAGGCATAAATTTCCTCTTCAAGGGGGGCTCCTTGGCTTGGTGAAGAGGCTCTTGGTCTGAGGAATTAGACCTGTCGGTCTCCTTTCTCAGACCGAACCTAATTAACCCCTATTCCCCCCTTCCCTCTCCCATCCTCCCCTTTTTCCTTTCCTCCTCCTCCTCCCCACTCCTCCCTTTTGCCCTTCCATTTTGGCCTTTGGGATTTTTTCCCACAGGCGCACTAGTTCCTAGGTAGGGGAAAGGGTACCGGGGTCCATCCCATTCCATTGAGGTTCTTGGCGGTGGCGTAGTTTGCCATGGAATCTGGATTGCCTGGGGATGTCCCAATCCCTCTCCTGTATCCCGGAGGGTGGCTTTGGGTGTCTTTCGGGCTACGGGTGTATCTCTGGAAGCCACCTTTCGGATTCCAGGGGTGGTGGCTGAAGGAGGTATGCTTTGTGGCGGATATCCGGCCGCTCTCTCTTTTGTCCACTGAGGTAGCTCGGCAGATGTGAGGTTGCTATCCCGGATTGCTGGTTTACTGGCATGATGGGTAGGGTATGGCACGGGTTCCATGCTGCATCTGCGCTACTTGCAGTGCTGAGGTCCTCTTGGGCGCGGAGGGAGATTTCTGGCCCTTTTATTCTTCCTAGGAACTATCCCTCCCTGGTCTCCCCTTTTTTTATTCTTTTTTTTTTTCTTAAAAACAAAAAGAAACAAGTAACCTAGCCATGGAGTACCCAATCCATGACCCCGCTACCCCCGGGCCCTTTATTGTTACCGCACCCTGTTCTGACCTCGCCTTGTCTTTTGGCCACTCTTCGGACATTCCTAAGGCCCCTGTACCTCTTGCTGGTGCTGTTTCCTCACCCGCTTCAGGTACCAGGGCTTCCACTGACTCCTTCAATTTGTCTGACCTCCGCTCTCCTTTGACTATGCTTCCGGCTTCTCCCTCTACGGTGCGGTGATTTTCGAATCACTGGCCCGTCCCATGTCGGACCAACTCTGGTCCCACTTCTAAACGTCAACGACAATCTCCTAATGATGTTACTTCGTTACCTTCCCTTTCTACTCGGAAAAAACCGACACGTCATGCACTCCCTCTCCACACTCAGTTTCAGACCACACAATGGACTAAATTCTTTACATTAAGACCGACTTCTTCTACTACCTATCTTTCTGACCATAGTATTGGCAAAGCGCTCCTACGCCACGTTGGTAGAGATATTTCCTTTCATGCTCTTAAGAGTGGTACGCGCATCATCACAGTCCAGAATTCTACCCAAGCTCATGATCTTTCTCTTCTTTCACATATCGATACTATTCCTATCACTATCGAAAAACATCATTCCCTCAATTCTTGTAGTGGTACTGTTATTCTGCCCCATACCATAGGCCAACAGAATTTCCAGACATGTGGCACTGACATTCTTGAACAGCTGGAACTCCAAGATCTCCCAATTCTCAAGGTAGACACTTATGTTCTTCCTGCCTGCAGGCGAAGACGATACCCTTACAATGTGGCTCGTTTAACTTTTGACAGCCATGAACTCCCATCCTCTGTTTATGTAGCAGGACATCAGTTACAAGTTCGGAAGGTGATCCCTACACCGCAACAGTGTAGGAATTGCTGGCGATTTGGCCAACCAGCAAAATATTGCAGATCTATAGCTGAATGCCCAGTCTATGGTGCCGATGACCATTCTAATACGTCTTGCAGTCGAACTCCCTCTTGCCTTAATTGTCATGAGGCTCACCCTTCGTACTCTTGCCGTTGCCAAGTCTTCTTAAATGAGCGGGAAATTCGTTGCCTCAAAGAGGCAGAAGGTCTCCCTTATGCTATGGCGGTTTCTCATCTCTGCCTCCAAGGGAGACTGCCCCGTGTTTCTTATTCTCGTGTTTCAAAGCATCCCCCCACTTCTGGGGTCACATCTTCTGCAGCCTCCTCTGCGGTTGCCAGTCCCATAGTCACTCCTGTATCTAATTCTTTTGCTGTCCTGGGCTTAGATGTCCCTACTTCAACTCCTCGGTCTATCCTCACTTCTTCGTGTCCTCCCTCACAAACCCCGGTATCGACAAGACCTTGTACGACACCACCTCCCAATTCTCCCTCTACTTCTCAGAGGCCCAAAAAATCTCCTTTAACCCCTCCTTCCCTTCATCCACCTCCACATTTTACCTTCCCGGTCTCTGTACCTGAGTCTTCCCCTTTCACTGGCTCTGTTACAAATGTGGAGGTTCATCCTCCTCCTCGTACTGTGCCTTCCTCCCCTGTCCCCTCCCAAGTTTCTTCCTCTTCTGCCACCTCCCAGGTTTCTGCCTCTTCTGTCCCCTCCCACACTTCTCCAGTTCCCTCCACCCTTTCCCCCCCCCCTACCTTGGTACAGTCCATTACAGCTCCTATCTTTACTCAAACTCTCCTCCTTCCATCTCCAATATTGTCTCCCATACGACGTCTCTGAACTCCGAAACACTTGAAGCAATCTCTGAATATATTGCAGAGACCAAACCATCAATGGACACTGATCCACCCTCTGTTCCTTCTCTTTCCTCTTCTCCATCTGCACAACTCCTTTCTTCACAACTCACCATTCCTTCGCTACTTGAACGTTTTCCTTTGCCACCGCATGTGGACTTTTCTAACCCTTCTAGTCCGTAGGTACCCTTACCTGCGGATTTCAGGTATCTTTATCGTTGCCAATCATGGCCTATTTACATTGGAATATTCACGGCCTCAGGGGTAATCGGGGTGAGCTTCAGATGTTGCTCTCCCAGTTTTCCCCTGTTGGTGTTTGTTTACAGGAACCAAAATTACACTCTGCCGTTATCTATCCTATCTCAGGCTATAATTTATTGTATTCTTCAGATCCTTTTCCTGATGGGACCTTTAATGAAAGTGCCCTTCTTCTACGCACTGATATTCCGTACCATCAGCTATTTGTTCGTACTTTGCTGCATTACACAGCAGCCCGTATCCACTTGCATAGGTGGTATACACTCTGTTCTTTGTATCTCTCTCCTTCTCGGGCATTATCTATCCCAGATATTGCCTTTCTTGTTTCACCATTACCGCCACCACTTCTGTTGCTTGGCGATTTTAATGGCCATCATTTCCTCTGGGGGGTCTCACTGCGATTCCCATGGTATTCAGTTAGAGGCTTTTCTTGCTACCCACCCCCTCTATGTTTTAAATACAGGTACTCACACCCATTTTGATCCTCGGACTCGTACTCTCTCTTGCATCGATCTCTCAGTCTGCTCTTCCTTCGCCACATTAGACTTCACCTGGTCTGTTCTCCCGGATTTACGTGACAGCGATCATTTCCCAATCATTCTTACTTCTCCTTCATATTCACCAACTCTTCGTAACCCACGCTAGCAATTTGATGAGGCAAATTGGAACCTTTACTCACAACTAACTGTTTTTAGTGAGGTTCCTTCTTCATCCTCCATTGATGAGCTTTTACACCTCTTCTCGTCCTCCGTTTTAACCGTAGCTTCTCATTCTATACCCCAAACTTCGGGCCGGCATTCTCAGAAATGCGTACCTTGGTGGTCTCCTGCTTGTGCTCGTGCAGTACATTTGAAATGCGCTGTGTGGGGCAGGTACCGGTACAATAGAGCCACGGAGAGACTTCTTGATTTTAAGCAGAAGTGTGCGATCGTTCGCCGTGTCATCGTGACGCTAAACGCACTTGCTGGCGAGATTGTCTCCACCATCACCTCTGATTCCTCTATGAGTGCAGTCTGGAAAGAAGTACGAAAACTGAGTGGTAAATATTCTCCAGACCCGGTTCCTGTTCTGTGGGTTGCCGGTGTTGATATAGCAAACCCACTAGATGTTGCCAATGAAATTGGCAATCATCTGGTCCGTATTTCTCAGGGGCTCCATCTATGCCCCTCGTTTCTTTCCTCAAAGTCTGCCAGAGATTTAGCATCCTTGGACTTTTCTTCTCTCAGAGAAGAGCTGTATAATGTGCCTTTTACACTTCAGGAACTGGAGGCAACACTCTCAGCTTGCTGATCATCGGCAGCTGGGCCCGACGACATTCATATTCGTATGCTACAACATTTACATCAGTCAGCCCTTGCAGTTCTATTACGCCTTTTCAATCTTATTTGGTCGCAAGGAGTTCTTCCACAGCTGTGGAAATCTGCCATTGTTCTCCCTTTTCGCAAACCGGGTACTACGGGACATGAAGCCTCCCACTATCGTCCCATTGCTCTTACCAGTGCAGTTTGCAAAGTGATGGAACGCCTGGCAAATAGATGTTTAGTGTGGCATTTAGAGAGACACAACAGTCTCTCCACTCGTCAATATGGCTTTCGTAAGGGCCGTTCTACCATAGACCCCTTACTACGCTGGGATACGTATGTTCGTAATGCCTTTGCGAATAACCACTCAGTTATTGCCATATTTTTCGACCTTGAGAAGGCATGTGACACAACTTGGAGGTATAATATTTTGGCCCAAGCCCACTCCTTAGGCTTTCGAGGCAATCTACCATCCGTCCTTAAGAACTTTTTAACCGAGAGACATTTCCGTGTTCGTGTTAATAATGTGCTCTCCCCGGACTTTATCCAAGCTGAAGGTGCCCCCCAGGGATGTGTTCTGAGCACAACACTTTTTCTCCTTGCTATAAATGATTTGGCCTCTAGTCTTCCATCCAATATTTGGTCATCACTTTATGTTGATGACTTCGCTATTGCGTGTGCAGGCGCTGACTGTCACCTCATTACAGTTTCTCTCCAACATGCGGTCGACCGTGTTTCCAATTAGGCCACCACACATGGGTTTAAATTTTCCAGTACCAAAACTCACCAAATTACTTTCACTAGACGCTCTGTCATCTCCGATCATCCTTTGTACCTCTATGGCTCCCGTATCCCTGAACATGATACAGTCAGGTTTCTAGGCCTCCTCTTTGACCGTAGGTTATCCTGGAAACCTCACATTACCTCTCTGAAGGTAACTTGTCACAGCCGGCTGAACCTTCTTAAAACCCTTGCTCATCTTTCATGGGGAGCTGATCGTCAGACTCTCCTTCGCCTACATTCCGCCCTCATTTTATCGAAACTTGATTATGGTGACCAGATCTATTCAGCGGCCTCTCCTGCTACTCTCTCTAGCCTTAACCCCATTCATCACCAAGGATTACGTTTATGCCTTGGTGCTTTTCGCTCTTCCCCTGTTGAGAGTCTCTATGCAGAAGCGAATGTTCCATCCTTATCCGATCGCCGTGATACCCACTGCCTTTGCTACTATGTATGCTCTCATGATCTCCGCAATCCTTCCATTTATAGAATGGTCACCGATATTAGTAGGCATTCTTTATTGTTCGCCGCCCCTGTTTGCTCCGTCCCTTCTCCCTTTGCCTACATTCGCTCTTGTCTTCTCTTCAATTACCACCTCTCTATGTTCATGTAGCATCTCATTTTTCCCTACCCATCCCTGGGAAGTTCCAGCTGTTCAAGTCTGTTCTTTCTCACTCCCTTGCTCGAAAGCCCAACTGTCTACGGTAGCTTCCCGCTCTTTTTGTTGACCACTTCCACTCTCATTCTCATGCCATTGCAGTGTACACAGATGGCTCTAAGTCTTCTGACGGCATAGGATTTGCAGCAGTGTTTCCGGGCAGCGTCGTACGAGGGCATTTACTATCTTCGGCTAGTATCTTTACTGCTGAATTGTATGCCATTCTTGCAGCACTTATCCGTATTGCATCTATGCCTATGTCATCATTTGTGGTTGTCTCAGACTCCCTTAGTGCTTTACAGGCTATACAGAAATTTGATACACCTCGCCCCTTAGTCCTCCGTATCCAACTTCGACTACGCCACATCTCTTCCAAGCATAAAGATAGTTTTTTGTTGGGTCCCTGGTCATGTTGACGTACAGGGCAATGAACAGGCAGACACTGTTGAACGGTCAGCAGTACATGACCTATCAATTTCATATAGAGGTGTTCCATTTACGGACTATTTTGCTGCAATAGCTACCCACCTTCACACCCGTTAGCAACAACGTTGGTCTACTCTGCTCGGTAACAAACTTCAATCTATTAAACCGAGTATAGGTTACTGGCCATCTTGTCACCAGTGTCGAGGTTGGGAGACTACTCTCTCCCGTCTTCGCATTGGCCATACTCGTCTTACTCATTGTTATCTCATGGAGAGGCGCCCTGCTCCTCTCTGTGAGAATTGTCAGGTTCCATTATTGGATAGCCACATTCTATTAGACTGCCTACTTTATCAACAAGCACGCAGAATATACCTCCGTCATCTTCGCTCCGCTGCTCTCTCTTTACCTTCCCTTCTCGCTGATGGACCCACCTTTCATCCGGACTCTCTCATTGACTTTTTGACAACAACTGACTTATTTCACAAACTCTGATGATACCTTCAGCCCTTTCTACCTCAATCTCTTGCTGCCCTCTACCCCCGCACTATCCCCTGCCCCGCTGTTTTCTGTAACCTACTGATCATCCCTTCCCTCTTCTACCGCCCAATACCCTCGCTTCCTTCCCTACCCTGCAGCGCTGTATAGCCCTTGTGGCTTACCGCTTCTTTTTTATTATAATAATAGGCACAAATTTACTGCTCACGTCTTATCTGAGTGAGCTGAGCTTGTGGTGTAGTACTATGGCACAGATAGTGACCTTAAAGCTATAGTACTATGACAGTGAAAGGGTTAAAAGTAAAAAAAAAAAAAAAAAAAAGACTACAGCAATTTCTGCTTTACAGTGGTAGCCTGGAACTTAACCTGCCATATAAGCGGTGCCCAAAGAGAAAAATGCTTTCACCATCATTCACATATCATCACTGTCTTTGCAGAGGTGCCCAGATATGAGTTTAGATGTCACTCCAAACAGCCAATATCCCAAACCCCTCCTTTAAACCCTTGAGGGTCCAGACCCCTAATCTGAAAATTCTCCACAGGGTCCAGACCCCTAATCTGAAAATTCTCCACAGGGTCCAAGAATTTAAAAGAAAAAAAATTATTATTTTTTCTTATGAATTGGTAGAAAATCTTTTTCTGAAGGTAATAAAACAAAAAGTATGAAATTTGATGAAAACTTCATGTCAGAGCCATTTAATTTTGGCCAGGTGCTCATTTTCTTTTGATTTAATGCAAGACCTTTAAATTGAAAACTAGTTATAGGATTTTGTTTAGAATGTGATTTGATTTTCCATGCCCAAATCTCTCCTTTTTCTTAGTGATTTCACATCAATGCCAGTACAAGCCAGTTTCAATTGATAGAGATTGTTGAAACATCTAGTGCTGAGCTTGGATGATTAGGCAAGACTTCAGTTTATAATGCATAGCAGTTTAGTGGTAGAAATGGGGCCATTACATAAAAGCAAATTAGCACAAAGTGAGGGGAAACCTGTCACAGAAAAAAAGTAAAAATGCGCAGAAATGTCTACGGAGCCAGCACCAGCTAAGCAGAAGTGAAACTGGGAACTGCAAATGACAGCAGCAGTAGCTGCTGTTTCTCTGGAGTCAAAATTATTTACTGTACAGTTTGTGATTTCAATGATTTGGATATATCCAGAGAGGGGAATCTTGGACCATTTAATAAATTTTGAGTTTTCTTAAATCTAGAGATCAAATTTTTAATCTTCCTATAAAGTTTTGTAAATCATATTTAAATAAAATTAAACCTTATTGGTTTATATCATATGTCAACTCATGTTATCTATTAAGTATGTACTATTGTAATACAGTACAGTATATTTTAAGTTGTCACTACTTTATTATTAATACACATAAGTCGGTGATAGACAAATAACGAGTGTTATCTGGGTTTCAGCTACCGTATGCTGACCCCTTCCTGGAAAACATCAGCAGGAGTGACTTAGGTAAGTGCAAACAATTAATGCTCCTCCCATTACTGAGGTTACTTTCTGCTATTTTTTCATCTTAAAAAGCTAAAAGATAGTGTTGCAGCATGAATGCTGGAGGTTTCTCTAGACAAGACAACTGTATTTGCCTAGTTTTTTTTTTTTTTTTTGCAAGGGTTAACCCTTAAACTGTCCAAACGTAGGTCTACGTTTTCACTGCCAGTGCTCTGAATATTTTGATTTTTTTTTTAATTAAAGAGGATAATTTTGTGTGTCATAAATATATATAAAAAAATTACGATCAATACTTAGCGAGATATAAGACCGCAAAGTTGGCGCTGGATGCTCACCTGACAGCAACATTGAGTTCTGCCGCTTGCAGAAGTGTTGCCGATATACCTTTTTTTCTCATTTTTATTTTAGTTTATATAATTTTTAATTACAATTTATAATAGCTCTTGTAATTTCACAGCCAATCTTTGTTCCGACACTAATATTAGGAGGAAATGGTGTGGTGATACCGACAAGATGTGGAAAAAGACACTTGTGTACAGTTCAGGACATTTATTAAAGGAAACGTTTCACCACGAGTGGCTTCTTCAGTCCTATTAGGATTGAAGAAGCCACTCGTGGCGAAACGTTTCCTTTAATAAATGTCCTGAACTGTACATAAGTGTCTTTTTCCACTAATATTAGGTACTGAAATACTCAAATAGTTACAAACACACTGACATGTGAATATTTTCAACTGCCTTGGTCATTTACTATTGTCTAAAAATATATACAAAGTATTTATAGGTCCCAGCAATGTTTTTGACATGCATCTTTGTCTGCCTGTACATGTCTGTCTTTCTGTCTGCCTGTGTGTGTGTGTGTGTGTGTGTGTGTGTGTTTTTCTGTTTGCCTGTGTGTGTCTGTCTTTCCATCTGCTTGTCTCTGTGTCTCAGAGAGCGGCTCATAAACCAGCAGGTATTACACATGCTGCAGAGTCGTCATTTTTGATTCCTGATCAAGTGAAAATGCATATTACTTGCCAGTCATTCTTATTATGCCTTATATTTACAAGCACTGTATAGCACTTTGCCTGAGATTTTTGGGGTTATCCTAAGTAATTTACACTATGTATAATTGTACTTATGTGTACTTGTGAGAGACAGAGATAGACACAGAGATATAGACAGACAGAAATAATAATAATAATAATATCTTTATTAAGTACATGTAAATGGTATACAGGCCTAGCTGACATCAGTGACATACTACTACAGTGGTACCCTGAGTTTCGAACTGCTCCCAACTCTACCAGTTATGTAAGTGTGTTATTGTAAGTGCTTTTCTAAGTGTATTTTTGGGGGTCTGAAATGGACTAATCTAATTTACATTATTCCTCATGGGAACAAATTCATTTGGTAATGGCACTCGAACAGCCTTTTGGAAAGAAGAAAGTTCAAAACTCGGGGTACTACTGTATATAGAAAGCCACTTGTTATGCTGAGCATTTCGGGCAAACTAGGTCAGTGTCCCAGGATAAGACCCACACCAGTCCACTAACACCCAGGTACCCATTGACTGATGGGTGAACATTGGCAACAAGTGTAAAGAAACACGCCCAGTGTTTCTACCCTGGCTGTGAATCGAACCCAGACCTTCGCCATGTGAAGCGAGAGCTTTTAGCCACCAGGCCACCAGATACAGACAAACAGCCAAAGTCAGCCAGCCTGCCAAATACGTATTACAGTGGTACCCCGAGTTTCGAACTGCTCCCAACTCAACCAGTTATGTAAGTGTAATATTGTAAGCGCTTTTGTAAGTGTATTTTTGGGGGTCTGAAATAGACTAATCTAATTTACATTATTCCTTATGGGAACAGATTCGTTCGGTAACGGCACTCAAACAGCCTTCTGGAACAAAGAAAGTTCGAAACTCGGGGTACCACTGTACACAGGTTCCAGAATTGTTTCTCATTACTTAGGGCATAGGTTATTGGACGTTCTGGCAGGATGACACTACCAATGGTATCGAAAATGATAGGATATTGCACAAATGTTGCACATGGGTTATTATCGAGGTTTTTGATATTTCCTCGGCCACTTGTGGCCACATACATCTCAAAACCACTAAACTCTGGGTCAACATCACTTTCCTCTTAAAAGGGGAATGATAATATGACATGACATCAGTGAATCCCGGGTGTTTGCCATGCTGTTTACTCTAGCTGGCGCTCAATTGAACTGGTGCTCATACAAGGTACAGAGTGGTCCCAGATTTTTTTAATACTGCACACACTGAGTGTTAAGACCCATTCTTTACTGACCAGGCATCTTGAACCAATCGTGCCAGATTTGGAGGCAGGAAAAATAAAACATTGATCTATGTTTGGAGCGCTAGCTGTACTAACGTAGATCTACATTTGGACAGCTAAGGGGTTAAATAATAGCTCCTGGCCTTATCTCTGAACTCTTATCATTGACTTCTTATTTCCAGGGCTTTATCACTAGAGATTTCATATCCATGGCTTGTTAACATATGCTGTCATGATGTGTATGTGTGTCCTTAAATGACTTTTTATATTCCCTTGCCTCTCTTCTATTTGAATTGAATTGATTGCTTTAATGCAGTGCTCCTTTTTCCTGTCTTTAAATCACCGCTGCCATTGCTGCTGCATTATTATTATTATTGTCTTACTACACTCCACGCTTGGACTCTTCTGTCACTACCCCTACCTACTACAACCACCGCCTTCATTTTGTTATTACTTTTTTGCTCCCATCCCCACTTTCCTCTTGTATATACACTGGCTCCCTACCTTCGTGCACCTGTGTGACTAGTTAATGATCCAGGTTTGACCGAAACATTGTCATAAGTTTCTCCTACATGCGGGTTATTTGTGTATTGTTCTAGTCATGGGTATTGTACCTTTTTATTCTTTTAGATTTGTAAATGTTATGATATTTAGATTTAACCCTTTGACTGTTTCGGTCGTATATAGTATACGTCTTACGAGGTACCGTGTTTGACGTATACATATACACTCATAAATTCTAGCGGCTTCAAATCAAGCAGGAGAAAGCTGGTAGGCCCACATGTTAGAGAATGGGTCTGTGTGGTCAGTGTGCACCATATAAAAAAAATCCTGGAGCACGCAGTACATAATGAGAAAAAAAAAACTCTGACCATTTTTTTTTTTAATTAAAATGCCTACTTTGTGGTCTATTTTTGTATGGTATTTATGGTTGTATTCTCGTTTTCTTGGTCTCATTTGATAGAATGGAAAACATATTATAGAAATAGAGGTGATTTGGTTGGTTTTACTATGAAAAGAACCTTGAAATGGAGCTCAAAGTAGGGGAAATGTTTGATTTTTGCCAATGTTCAAAAGTAAACAAATGATGTCATTGTCCAATAAATGTCCAAGTAGGCATTCTGATATGCAGTCATGAATGGGTTGACATTATTTGTACAATTATTACAGTATTGCAGTAGTCTGCATAACAGTAAATCTTCTACTTTTTGTTTGAATAAAAATTTAAAATAGAAAGCAAGAGTAATGTCAGAGGGGCCTGGAGATGTGACTGATGAACAAAGAAAATGTTATTTTACAGCCAGGAATGTCTGCATTGTTCATTCTGGACCTTACTTTGAAATTGTCATATTTCTTAATTTTCGTGAAATTGGCCAAATTGCAAATTTTTGACCACATTATTGGGTAGTTAAAATCTGTAAATGGGCAGTTTCTTGTACTCGGTCGATAGAAAAAATGAAGTTCTAAAGAAATAGCTATGAGTTTGGTCGACTGGAATAGTGGAATTAGCCGAAAATAGGGCTCAAAGTGGGCGAAATCGCCGATTTGTAAATATCGCCGAGGTCGCTAACTTCGCGAGAGCATAATTCCGTCAGCTTTCCATCATTTTTTTTTTTTTTTGGTGTCATTACAATCGGGAAAAGATTCTCTATCATTTCATAAGTTTTTTTTTTTTTTAAATTTTGTGACACCAGGAAACACCTCAGGATTGGGGGTTGTGACAGTCAAGGGGTTAAAGATTTTTCTTAAACAAACCAGATCTATTTGATCCCCTAAATGAAATGCTTTTTATAAAAGAAATTTACTTGTATGTCTAAATAAGAGAACATGGTTAGATAAAAGGTAAATTGTATATTCAGCAACAATATCCCTTAATTAGAAAATACTAAATTAGTTTTTTGGGAAAAGCTTCATGATTTTTATTGTTTTGTTTATCATTTGATTTCATCCAAGTATTTTTATTATTTATAATCTTAGTACAGTATATGAAAACGTGTTAGGAAAAAAGTTTCATTGAGATGGCCAACGAACAAACAAATTTAAAACAAAAAAAATTGGAATTGACGACAGTGATTTTGACATTGACAAATATTAGCAATGACATAATAGGTATTTTGGTCACTGATAAATGATAAAGCAATGCCAAATCTGTTTTTAGGCTCTGAGAAATTTGTAACTTACTTTATTTTCACTTCTAAAAAAAAATAAAGTAGGCATGGTGTGGCCATTTTTATAAAATATATGTATCTGCCCTTTCCCACAGATGAAAAAATGGAACTACAGTGGTCCCTCGTTTATCATCCTTAATCCGTACCTGGAAGTGGGACTATTATCGAAATAGACGATTTTTTGAATAAATTTTCCCCATAAGAAATAATGTAAATACAGTTAATCCGTTCCTGATACCCAGAAGTATTAAAACAAAAAATTTTTTTACATGAAATATAGATGTAGTACATAAACAATACAATGGGACATGATGAATGAAACATTAACAGTATAACACTTACCTTTATGGGCGAATCTTCTTAGTGTATGGAAGACTGGAGGAGGAGAGAGACCGAATTACTGTTTGGAAGGGGAATCCCCTTCCATCAACACCTCAGGTACCAAGTGCTTTTCTGGGGTTACTTCTCTTCTCTGTTTCTTAATGCCACTAAGACCAGCTTGAGAGTCACTGGAGTCCTGTCTCGCAAAAAAACTGTCCAGAGAGCTCTGTTTCTGGCGTGTCTTTAAAACTTCCTTAAAATGGGCCAAGACTCTTGTCACTGTACAAGTTGCCGATATGGCTTGCAACATCCCTCTCAGGGTGATGTTTCTCTATAAATCTTTTCATCCTACCCCACATTCCAAAAATCTCCTTAATTACTGAAGAAGGCACCTTCTTCCATCTCTCTTCCTCCTCCTCTGCAGCAAGATTCTGAGCTGTGATCTGTTGCTCTTCCTGCTGAAGCTCTTGCAGCTCCTCAGTGGTTAGCTCTTCTTTGTGGTCCTCCACCAACTCTTCCGCATCCTCCAAACTCACATCCTACCCTATGGAACTCCCCAATGCCACAATTGAGTTCACAACTGACATTGGCTCATCAGGGGGCCACCTCAAACCCTTCAAAATCCCTCTTGTGGACACAATTTGGCCACAAGTTTCTCCAAGCAGAGTTCAAAGTCCTGGTAGTCACTCCCTCCCAAGCCTTACCTATAAGGTTTATGCAATGGAGAATACTGAAGTGTTCTTTCCAAAAATCTCTTAGGGTCAAGTGAGTGTCTGAGGTCACATTAAAGTACCTCTCAAACATTGCTTTGGTGTAGAGTTTTTTAAAGTTTGAAATGGCCTGCTAGTCCATGGGCTGGAGGAGAGGAGTGGTATTCGGGGGCAAGAACTTAACTGTGATGAACCCAAACTCCTTCAGAATTAGGTCATCCAAGTTTGGAGGATGAGCAGGTGCATTGTCCATTACTAGGAGGCACTTGAGATCCAATTTCTTTTCCAGGAGGTAATTCTTCATACTAGGGCCAAATACTTCATTGAACCACTCGACGAAAATTTCCCTTGTGACCCATGCCTTATTATTAGATCTCCAAAACACACACAATTTACTCTTCATAACATTGTTTTTCTTGAACACACTGGGATTTTCAGAATGGTACACTAGTAACGGCATCACTTTGAAATCCCCACTAGCATTAGCACAGAACATGAGCGTCAGCCTGTCTTTCATAGGCTTGTGTCCTGGCAGTGCCTTTTTCTCCTGAGTAATGTAGGTCCTCTTTGGCATTTTCTTCCAAAAGAGGCCTGTTTCGTCACAATTGAACACTTGTTCAGGTTTCAGTCCTTCAGCCTCTATGTACTCCTTGAATTCCTGCACACATTTTTCAGCCGCTTTTTGGTCCAAACTGGCAGCCTCACCATGCCTTATCACACTGTGTATGCCAGTACGCTTCTTAAATCTCTCAAACCAGCCTTTGCTGGCCTGAAATTCACTCGCATCACCATTAGTTGCAGGCAATTTCCTTAACAAATTGTCATGCAACTGCCTAGCCTTTTCACAAATAATCGACGTCATAAGACTATCTCCTGCTAATTGTTTCTCGTTTATCCACACCATTAATAACTTCTCAACATCTTTTAGTACTGGTGATCTCATTTTTTGTCAGCATATTTACCCTCTTTGCAACAGCAGCTTCCTTGATTTCCTTTTTCTTGGCCACGATGGAAGATATGGTTGTACGGGATTTGTTATACATCCTGGCCAGTTCGCCCACACGTACGCCACTTTCATATTGTTCAGTGATATTTTTCTTAAATTCAATCGTATTTCTCACCTTTACCAAAGGCTTGGCACTAGGAGCTTTCTTTGGAGCCTTGGTAGCTTATTTAGCACTTGCAAGCACTAAAATGAATGGAATATTATGAAATATTTCATATGAGCAAGTGAGGGGACCGTCACTCGCTGGTAAACAATGGCACACTGGCTGGGAAGGGAGGCCGAGGCGGCTCAGAGCTGAGAGTACGCGTCCAGGACGAAAGATGATTTGCGAGTCAACGGACCATTTGCGAGCCAATGTTTGGACGAAGTAACGCGACGATTTCCGAAAAGGTCGACCATCGAGCCGGACTATTATCGAGGGACCACTGTACAGTGGAGCCCCGCTTTACGATATTATTTCATTCCAGAAGTATGTTCAGGTGCCAGTACTGACCGAATTTGTTCCCATAAGGAATATTGTGAATTAGATTAGTCCATTTCAGACCCCCAAACATACACATACAAACACACTTACATAAATACACTTACATAATTGGTCGCATTGGGAGCTGATCGTAAACCGGGGGTCCACTGTATTATCAATATTCCTTCCTGTGCTGGTAAAACATTTTGTTTTAAATATTTATTTTGAAAATAGTTATGATTGATTCATTAATATTAGGTCATGGTCAGTAAATAGGTAAATGACCTGCTTTCAAGATATTCCAGGTTTCCCTTCCAATCCTATTACTTGAGTACAAATATGCATTGGGGGGGGGGGGTGTTGAGTGTGAAAGTATTTATGACTAAAGGAAAGGAGTATTTTCTTGAAGTTACCCTAAGTAATATCTTCTGAACCAGAGAGCATGACACATTTCACTTACACATCTCCATTACAGTGCAGGTTTGCTACACCTTGCAATTTGTTGTTTTTTTCTATATGGTTGTATTATGTATTATTACAATTTTTATTTACTTTTGCAAAACATTTCATAGGTGAATTAATAAAAATGTCAGTAATAGCATAAATATACATATTTTTTAACATACCTTTGAGAGTGCTTCTTAATATGATAACTGTATGATCAGTGAAAGAGATTCTCCACTCAGCCCTTCCCAGGGCAAAACGCCACCCACTTTGTAACAGTGCCATATGGTGATCTTAATGAATTAGGTGAAAGTGTATAAACTAAGGGAGGAGGAAGTTCGGGGGAGATATAAGCGACTGTTGGCAGAAAGGTGAGCTAGTGCAAAGATGAGTAGTGGGGGGGTTGAAGAGGGTTGAAATAGTTTTAAAAATGCAGTATTAGAATGTGGGCCAGAAGTTTGTGGCTATAGGAGGGTGGGGGCAGGTGGAAAGAGGAGTGATTGGTGGAATGATGAAGTAAAGGGTGTGATAAAAGAGAAAAAGTTAGCTTATGAGAGTTTTACAAAGCAGAAGTGTTATAAGAAAAGCAGAATATATGGACAGTAAAAGAAAGGTGAAGAGAGTGGTGAGAGAGTGCAAAAGGAGAGCAGATGATAGAGTGGGAGAGGCACTGTCAAGAAATTTTAATGAAAATAAGAAAAAATTTTGGAGTGAGTTAAACAAGTTAAGAAAGCCTAGGGAAAGTATGGATTTGTCAGTTAAAAATAGAGTAGGGGAGTTAGTAGATGGGGAGAGGGAGGTATTAGGTAGATGGCGAGAATATTTTGAGGAACTTTTAAATGTTGAGGAAGAAAGGGAGGTGGTAATTTCATGCACTGGCCAGGGAGGTATACCATCTTTTAGGAGTGAAGAAGAGCAGAATGTAAGTGTGGGGGAGGTACGCGAGGCATTACGTAGAATGAAAGGGGGTAAAGCAGCTGGAACTGATGGGATCATGACAGAAATGTTAAAAGCAGGGGGGGATATAGTGTTGGAGTGGTTGGTACTTTTGTTTAATAAATGTATGAAAGAGGGGAAGGTACCTAGGGATTGGCGGAGAGCATGTATAGTCCCTTTATATAAAGGGAGAGGGGACAAAAGAGATTGTAAAAATTATAGAGGAATAAGTTAGTGAGTATACCAGGAAAAGTGTACGGTAGGGTTATAATTGAAAGAATTAGAGGTAAGACAGAATGTAGAATTGCGGATGAGCAAGGAGGTTTCAGAGTGGGTAGGGGATGTGTAGATCAAGTGTTTACATTGAAGCATACATGTGAACAGTATTTAGATAAAGGTAGGTAAGTTTTTATTGCATTTATGGATTTAGAAAAGGCATATGATAGAGTGGATAGAGGAGCAATGTGGCAGATGTTGCAAGTTTATGGAATAGGTGGTAAGTTACTAAATGCTGTAAAGAGCTTTTATGAGGATAGTGAGGCTCAGGTTAGGGTGTGTAGAAGAGAGGGAGACTGCTTCCCGGTAAAAGTAGGTCTTAGACAGGGATGTGTAATGTCACCATGGTTGTTTAATATATTTATAGATGGGGTTGTAAAAGAAGTAAATGCTAGGGTGTTCGGGAGAGGGGTGGGATTAAATTATGGGGAATCAAATTCAAAATGGGAATTGACACAGTTACTTTTTGCTGATGATACTGTGCTTATGGGAGATTCTAAAGAAAAATTGCAAAGGTTAGTGGATGAGTTTGAGAATGTGTGTAAAGGTAGAAAGTTGAAAGTGAACATAGAAAAGAGTAAGGTGATGAGGGTATCAAATGATTTAGATAAAGAAAAATTGGATATCAAATTGGGGAGGAGGAGTATGGAAGAAGTGAATGTTTTCAGATACTTGGGAATTGACGTGTCGGCGGATGGATTTATGAAGGATGAGGTTAATCATAGAATTGATGAGGGAAAAAAGGCGAGTGGTGCGTTGAGGTATATGTGGAGTCAAAAAACGTTATCTATGGAGGCAAAGAAGGGAATGTATGAAAGTATAGTAGTACCAACACTCTTATATGGATGTGAAGCTTGGGTGGTAAATGCAGCAGCGAGGAGACGGTTGGAGGCAGTGGAGATGTCCTGTCTAAGGGCAAT
>NC_091308.1:1265913-1320913 GCF_038502225.1 Cherax quadricarinatus
TGTGGATTACCCAAAAACAGCAGGAGATAGTATTATGCAGTTGATAATATGTGAAAAGGCAAGGCAGTTGCATGACGATCTCGTAAAGAAAATGCCTGCAACGAGTGGTGATGCTTGTGATTTTAAGGCCAGCAAAGGTTGGTTTGAGAGATTTAAGAAGCGTAGTGGCATTCACAGTGTGATAAGGCATGGTGAGGCTGCCAGTTCTGACAAAAAAATGCTGAGAAGTTTGTTCAGGAGTTTAAGGAGTGCATAGACACTGGAGAATTCAAACCCCAATTGTGACGAAACAGGCCTCTTTTGGAAGAAAATGCCAAAGAGGACCTACATCACACAGGAGGAAATGGCACTGCCAGGACACAAGCCTATGAAGGATAGGCTTACTCTCATGTTTTGTAGTAATGCTAGTGGGGATTGCAAAGTGAAGCCTTTACTGGTGTATCACTCTGAAAATCCCAGAGTGTTCAAGAAAAACAGTGTCATCAAGAGTAAATTGTGTGTGATGTGGAAGGCTAACAAAAAAGGCATGGGTCACAAGGAGAATTTTCCTAGACTGGTTTAATGAAGTGTTTGGCCCCAGTGGGAAGAAATACCTGCTGGAAAATAAATTGCCACTGAAGTGCCTCCTGGTAATGGACAATGCTCCTGCTCATCCTCCAGACTTGGAAGAACAAATAGTGGAGGAGTTTAGTTTCATCATGGTGAAGTTCTTGCCCCCTAATACAATTCCTCTCACTCAGCCCATGGACCAGCAGGTCATTTCAAACTTCAAAAAACTGTACACCAAAACAGTGTTTCAAAAGTGCTTTGAAGTGACCTCAGACACTTAATTGACCCTAAGAGAGTTCTGGAAAGATCACTTCAGTACCCTCACTTGCATAAACCTTATAGGTAAGGCTTGGGAAGGAGTGACTTGCAGAACTTTGAATTCTGCTTGGAGAAAATTGTGGTCAGAATGTGTACAAGAGAGGGATTTTGAAGGGTTTGGGGCCGACCCTAAGGAGCCTGTACCAGTTGTGGAATCTATTGTGGCATTGGGGAAGTCCCTGGGGTTGAAAGTGAGTGGTAAGGATGTGGAAGAGTTGGTGGAGGACCACAGAGAAGAGCTAACTACTGAAGAGCTGCAAGAGCTTCATCTGCAACAGCAAGAGATCACAGCTCAGGAAATTGCTGCAGAGGAGGAGGAAGAGAGATGGAGGAAGGTGCCTTCTTCAGACATTAAGGATGTTTGTGCAAAGTGGACTGAAGTGCAAACATTTATGGATGAACTTCGACCTAACAAAGCTGTTGCAGGCCGTATTGGCAACATGTTCAATGACAGTGTTGTGTCCTACTTCAGACAAATCTTAACCCTTTGACTGTCGCAACCCCCAATCCTGAGGTGTCTCCTGGTGTCGCGAAATTTAAAAAAAAAAAAAATTATTTTTTCTTATGAAATGATAGAGAATCTTTTCCCAATATTAATGACACCAAAAAAAACGAAATTTGATGGAAAACTGACGGAATTATGCTCTCGCGAAGTTAGCGACCTCGGCGATATTTACAAATCGGCGATTTCACCCACTTTGAGCCCTATTTTCGGCTACTTCTGTTGTTCCAGTCGACCAAACTCATAGCTATTTCTTTATAACTCCATTTTCTCTATCGATTGAGTATAACAAACTGCCCATTTACCGATTTCAACTACCTAATAATGTGGTCAGAAATTTGCAATTTGGCCAATTTCATGAAAATTAAAAAATATGACAATTTCAAAATAAGGTCCAGAATGAACAATGCAGACATTCCTGGCTCTAAAATAACATTTTCTTCGTTCATCAGTCATGTCTGATATTACTCTTGCTTTCTATTTTGAATTTTTATTCAAACAAAAAATAGAAGACTTACTATTATGCAGACTACTGCAATACTGTAATAATTGTATAAATAACATCGACCCATTCATGGCTGCATATTAGAATGGCTAGTTGGACATTTATTGGACAATGACATCATTTGTTTACTTTTGAACATTGGCAAAAATCAAACGTTTCCCCTACTTTGAGCTCCTTTTCCAGGTTCTTTTTATAATAAAATCAATCAAAATCACCTCTGTTTCTATATATGTTTTCCATTCTATCAAATGAGACCAAGAAAACTAGAATACAACTATAAACACTATACGAAAATAGACCACAAAGTCGGCATTTTAATTAAAAAAAACGGTCGGAGTTTTTTTTTTCTCATTATGTACTGCGTGCTCCAGGATTTTTTTTATATGGTGCACACTGACCACACAGACCAATTCTCTCACATGTGGGCCTACCAGCTTTCTCCTGCTTGATTGAAGCCGCTAGAATTTATGAGTATATATACGTCAAACACGGTACCTCGTAAGACGTATATATACGGCCGCGACAGTCAAAGGGTTAAAGAAACGCCAGAAACAGAGCTCTCTGGACAGATATTTTGTGTGACAGGGGTCCAGTGACACTCAAGTTGTTCCCAGTGTCTTTAACCCCTACAGGGTCCAAGGCCAAAATCTGAAGTGGTGCTCCAGTATCCAAGAAATTTGGAAAAAAAAAAAAAAAAAATTTCTTACAGAATTAGAGTATATTTTTGTGAAGGTAATAAGACAAAAAAAAAAATTCTGATCAGTACTTACCGAGATACAGTGACGAGAAGTTGACCCCAAATGATGTGGTGGTGGCAACAGCGACGATTTCCACATGCGCACATTACTTTGTTTACCGTTTTTGTAGTTTTTTCTTTTCTTTTCTAATTTTTTTCTTTTCCTACTAACATTTGGGGCCTGAGAGACCAATACTGTATATAATGTATATATATAAACTCACTGTATTGAACACAATAACTGCACTAAAGTTTTTATATTATTGTTTACCACTGTTGTTTATTACAATAAACAGGCACAAATCTTGTATAATACTCATGTTCTATCATATATTTACATATTCACAATCACTGGACATGGTTTTAGAACTGCTGGAGCTTGTGGAACTCCTTGAAACAAGGCACCATGCACAGAGGTACCTTACATTCCTCACACATAAACCGAGTGTCTTTGCATCTTTGTTTGTGCACAGATGATGCATCTCTTCTGAGCAAATTTCTTCTGGGTTGAAGGAAGCTATATTATGAAATTATCACCTTCTCTCCTCAAACGCTTGGGTATATCCTGAGGAGTTCGAGGACCTTGTTGTATAGCAGATGTTGTTACCTGGTACTTCATTATGAGTTGTCTGACAACAGACAAACAAAATTCACCATACGGTGGTCTGTTGCCAGTCTTCATTTGGTACATATTATATGCATTAAGCATTGAAATGTCCATGAGATGGAAGATAAGTTTCATGTACCACTTGTAACTTTTACAAACACAATCAACAAAGCCAATCTGCATGTCACATTTGTCAACCAAGCGCATGTTTTGTGTATAATCAATCACTGTCACTGGTTTTCGAGTACGTTCATTAGTCACTCGATCAACTTTGCCACTATCTTGCATTTCATTACGGTGAATGGTTGTCAACAGTGTGACATCTCGTTTGTCATGCCACCGTAATGCCATGATGTCATTGGCAGTAAACACCTGCACATCATCACGAGCACCTGCGTTGAGCCTGGGCATATGTTTACGATTAGAACGCACTGTGCCACACACATCTGTCTTGTTCACTTGCAAGAAATCACTGAGTATGGGCTTGTGTACCAGTTTTCGGTATATAATGTATGCCTCTTACCAAGATAAGGTGCCATCATGCTTCTCACTACGTCACCTGAGATACCCAATAACATCTTGGTATCTTTCAATGTTTTACTTCCCGTGTATACAACAATATCCAATACCAGGTCACTGTCACAGTTACAGAGTACAAACAGTTTTATACCAAAGCGTTTCCTCTTGCTCGGTATATACTGCTTGAATGACAGCCTACCTTTGAACAAAATCAAAGATTCATCTATTACAAGATTCTTGAATGGATAAAAGTACATGCTGAACTTTTGTTTGAGATACATAAAAACATTTCTAATCTTGTATAACCTGTCACTTCTGTCAGGCCTGGTTTTGTCAGAGAAGTGCAACATATGTAACAATAAGATAAACCTGTTCACTGGGATGATTTCACTGAAGACCGGGGTAGAAATTAGCCGATCTGTGGACCAGTATGCTTTTATATTGTGCTTATAGACATGAGGCATAAGCATTATTGTTGCAAAAAGCAAATACAGTGGAACCTCAAATATCGAACTTAATCCGTTCCAGGAGTTAGTTCTAAATTCGGAAAGCCTGAACAGCGAAGCAATGTTTCCCTTAAGAAATAATGGAAATACAATTAATCCGTTCCAGAAATCCAAAAATATTCACACACAAAAAAAAAGTACATTTTATAGAGATTAATTATAGTTTTACATACACACAATATAGTGTTCATTATGTATTAATAAATTTAAATAAACATATAAAATAACATTTTACTTACTTTATTGAAGATTGGTGATGGCATCTGGAAGATAGGGAGGAGGAGTGAGGGAGTTGGGGTTAGTGTTTGGAAGGAGGATCCCCTCCATAAGGACTTTGGGTTACTTCGCTTCTATGTCTTTTAATGCCACTAGGACTAGCTTGAGAGTCACTGGACCCCTGTCTCACAAAATAACTGTCCATAGTCCTCTGTTTCTGGCATCTCTTTAAGATTTCCCTAAAATGGGACATGATTCTATCATTGAATTTGTTGCAAAGATGGCTTGTTTCAGCTTGCTCATGGTGGTACTTCTCCACAAACATTTGGACATCATTCCACTTGAACATAATTCCACTTCTGTATTATTTCCTTCTTCACATCTATGGTGTTTCTCACTTTCTTTACCACAGGGGTACCACTAGCAAGTTTCTTTGGGCCCATTGTAGCTTATTTCACAGTCCCACAAGCACTAAACACAATGAAATAACCGTAAAATGTTTGAATGAGAGCACAAGTTAGTGTTCACTCAAGCATCAACAAAACCAGACTGGCCATGGCGCCTGTGTAGGGACGCGGACAGAGCAGGCTGCCGGACAGGTCCGGTACCCGGCGGTTCAAAAATAGGGGCGAGTTCGATAATAGGGACAACGTTGGTTGGAAAAAAGGGTTCTATTTTCGAAGAGTTCGATAAGCGATACGTTCGAAATTTGAGGTTCCACTGTACATTTCTGCAACAGTCATCTCTTTCCACTGGTGTAGTCTTGACTGTGGTGATATGATCGTATTTGCCATGGTGTACTCGAAATACAGTGGACCCCCGCTTAACGATCACCTCCCAATGCGACCAATTATGTAAGTGTATTTATGTAAGTGCTTTTGTACGTGTATGTTTGGGGGTGTGAAATGGACTAACCTACTTCACAATATTCCTTATGGGAACAAATTCGGTCAGTACTGGCACCTGAACATACTTCTGGAATGAAAAAATATCGTTAACCGGGGGTCCACTGTACTTATTACTTTCCTTGACAATAGTTTCCATCAATGGCTGGTCAAAGAATAATTCAAAGAATTCCAGTTCATTGGCCGTGGTTCCAAGGGGACAAGTTGGTAGAATTCCACTTCAGAGTCATCAAAGTGGTGGGGCTTGGGAACAAAATTGGGATTTTGCTACCAATCCCAGATACGGTTTGCTTGTGGATACTGGCCATCATAGGCTGGTTGTGCGGGTAGTTGTGGTTGTGGTGGGCTGGTGGCTGATGCTCCGCTTTGTCTTTGAACTGCGGAGTCAGCAGCCTGGGCTGGTGAGTCATGCATGGCCGTGGCACTACCATCACCACTACCACCATCTACTGATGCCTGTGGTCTATCCATGCCAAGTGTAGCCACATCATCCTTACTATCACTATCTATACCTGGTGTAGGGCCACAGGATGTACTCCGGGATGTACTCCGTTCCCTGGGCACAGCATAGGGTACACTACCCGAGCGCATGCGGCGGCGTACATACCGACGCTTCACTGGTGAATATGATTCCTCACTATCACTACTTGAATGATCGTCAAGAGCAATAAAATCACAATCCACGTCTCTATCATCATCATTACTGAAGTCAGAGGCCTGGCCACGCGAAAATAGTTTTCTCTTGCGTTGAGGTACAACCGACCGTGACTGACGAGTGCCCACACCATAGGTAGAAGGTTGAGGATCGTCAGGGTTTTCTGCACTATTATCAATATCCTGGTCATTCCTTTCGGTCACCAACTGATCAAAGTCAAAGAATTCGTCTTCATTTCCACTTCCATCAGTGTCAGAACTATCAGACAGGAAGAGGAGAGTCCCAATTTTCCTTGGAGTGAGAGCTGCCTTGCGATGAGGCATGGTGAACAAGGGTAACTGAGCTGGCGTTCCCACAATGCTATGCGGGCACCTAGATTTTTTGTTTATGGCGCACTCCCACCACGCAGACCCGTTCTCTCACATGTAGGCCTATGAGCGTTTTCGCACAAAATTTGACGGCGCTAGAATTTTGGCGTAGATCTATGGTTTGGATACTCAACGTGAAGCCACAGATCTACGGGACAGACCCTGAAAGGGTTAAAGAACAACGAAGGGAAGTAACCCCAGATAAGGACTTGGTACCTGAAGTCCTAATGGAAGGAGAGTCTCCTTCCAAACAATAGTGTACACCTTCCTCCTGTCCTCTCCTCCCGTCTTCCATCCACCCAGATGTCTTCAGTAAAGATAAGCGCAAAGTTATTATTATTTTATATATGTATGTACTTGATTTCTCATTGTTTTCAGTATGTAAATCATTATTTAATTTGAAAAAAAAAAAATTTATTTTAATATTTTTGGGTGTCTGGAACGGATTAATTTTATTTCCATTATTTCTTATGGGGAAAATGGTTTCGCCGTTCGGCAATTTCGTCATTCGGCAGACTCTCTGGAACGGATTAATCATGAAACTCGGGGGTCCACTGTATATATATATATATATAATCAGTTAAAAATTAACTGAAAATTCATAAATTGTGAAGGAATATATTACCTGTGATTTTGAGAGATTCAGTAATTTATTGTACTTTTTAAGAATTTATATTTTTGTGTGCAAGGGGCTTGGACATACAGCAGGCATGTGTGAGCGTGTTAGATAGGAGTGAATGGAGACGAATGTTTTTTGAGACTTGATGAACTGCTAGAATGCAAGCAGTGGGAAGTACAATGTCTGCACTTTAAAGAAGGGGTTTGGGGTATTGACTGTTTGGAGTGACATCTAAACTGTCATATCTGAGCACCTCTGCAAGGACAGTGAGTATGTGTGAATGATAGTGAAAGTGTTAAATGATGGTGAAAGTGTTTTTCTTGTTTGGGTCACCCTGCCTTGGTGTGAGACGGTCAGTGTGTTAAAAAAAAAAAATAGTGTTTTGACAAAGTGTAAAATTAAACTTGATATGTGATAACGTTTTGAAATTTAATAAACAGTAACCACTGTGCAGTTAGAAATAGTTTGAGGGATCAGTAATACAGTACAATATCTTACTATTTTTACAAAGTTCAAATTTAAACTGGAGTGTATAAAAAGTTCAGAATTTTTTTAAAACCTTTCTCGCCCTCCTTATTAGACTGCTTATTTACACAGCTACTGATACAATAACAAAAAAAAAAAATGTTACCTGATCTGAGACGTGTTATGATATCAGATTTTCTTTTTCCGTTCATTTTTTGAGGTGCTGTGGACTGATTTATCTCTGTGCTTGGGAGGAGGTTTTTTAGTTCAAAATTTTTTCTGCTCTTGTCCTGATAGACAATTTAGGTGAATCCCAGTTGAGTATTTACTTGGACTCCCAGTACACTTTACTTGCACTGGATCATTATGCTTTTGTCCACTCTGTGGTTCAGGAAATCTGGGAGCAGTTAGCCTATATCCATTGTCAGTACAAAGGTATGGAGTTTCATGGTGCTTGGGCCATGCCAGTGTCTTGCTTTAACAGTTGTGTCATGAGTCATATACAGTGGACCCCCGGTTAACGAACTTTTTTCATTCCAGTAGTATGTTCAGGTGCCAGTACTGACCGAATTTTTTCCCATAAGGAATATTGTGAAGTAGATTAGTCCATTTCAGATACAAATGCACTTACATAAATACACTTACATAATTGGTCGCAAGGTGATCGTTAAGCTACTGTACTGCTGATTCCCTTTATGGAAATTTACTATTATGCAATGTGCCATTTCTGTTTGTAATTCTGTATATGTAATATACTTGTACATTTGCCCTACGTTGTTGTAACAGTTTGCAAAGTATATTGAAGGTTATTAAGTGCCTGGGCCTGTAATACTTCTGCAACTTAAAATGATGGACACTGATATGTCATTGAAAAGTGGCAGGCCTAATTGGCCCTATAGATGAACCAGTCATTCAGGGTTCTTCAACAGGGTGTAGCCTCCAGTTTACTTATTGTTCTTCAATTTTTGTTGTTTTTCAATATCTTAAACTAAGTAACTTATGATAATCAGTGTGTTTGAATTTATTTAGTACTTGAAACGGGTTGATGCATTACATGCCATAGCTAGAATCGCAGATTCTATTACAAATTAGGACAAGCAATTTTTTTTTTACCCTGCTCACACAAGGTAAAAAAATAATTTGTTCTAATATATAGTGGATATCTCCACTTTAAAGGAGGGGTCTGGCATATTGGCAATTTGGAGGGACGTTTAACCCTTTCAGGGTCCAAGGCCAAAATCTGAAGTGGTGCTCCAATGTCCAAGAAATTTTGAAAAAAAAAAAAAAAATTATTTTTTCTTACAGAATTAAAGAGCATATTTTTGTGAAGGTAATAAGACAAAAAAAAAATCTTATCAGTACTTACCGAGATACAGTGCCAAGAAGTTTGTAAAAAATGATGTGGTGGCAGCAACATCGACGAATTCCACATACGCGCATTACATTATTTTGTGGTTTTAGTTGTTTTTTCTTTTCTTTTCCAATTTTTTTCTATTCCTACTAACATTTGGGGCCTGAGAGACCAATACTGTATATAATGTATATATATAAACTCACTGTATTGAACACAATAACCGCACTAAAGTTATTATCATATTATTGTTTACCACTGTTGTTTATTACAATAAACATGCACAATTATTGTATAATACTAATGTTCTATCATATATTTACATATTTACAATCACTGGACATGGTTTTAAAACTGCTGGAGCTTGTGGAACTCCTTGAAACAAGGCACCATGCACAGAGGCACCTTACATTCCTCACACATAAACCGAGTGTCTTTGCGTCTTTGTTGCCGTCGTTTTGTTTGTGCACAGACAATGCATCTCTTATGAGCAAATTTCTTTTGAGTTGAAGGAAGCTGTATTATGAAATGATCACCTTCTCTCCTCGAACGCTCGGGTATATCCTGAGGAATTCGAGGACCATGTTGTATAGCAGGTGTTGTTACCTGGTACTTCATTATGAGTTGTCTGACAACAGACAAACAAAATTCACCATACGGTGGTCTGTTGCCAGTCTTTATTTGGTACATATTATATGCATTGAGCATTGAAATGTCCATGAGATGGAAGAAAAGTTTCATGTACCACTTGTAACTCTTACGAACACAGTCAACAAAACCAATCTGCATGTCACACTTGTCAACCAAGCACATGTTTTGTGTATAATCAATCACTGACACTGGTTTTCGAATACGTTCATTAGTCACTCGATCAACTTTGCCACTGTCTTGCATTTCATTACGGTGAATGGTTGTCAACAATGTGACATCTCGTTTGTCATGCCACTGTAATGCCATGATGTCATTGGCAGTAAACACCTGCATGTCATCACCACGAGCACCTGCGTTGAGCCTGGGCATATGTTTACGATTAGAACGCACTGTGCCACACACATCTGTCTTGTTCACTCGCATGAAATCACTGAGTAATGGGCTTGTGTACCAGTTATCGGTATATAATGTATGCCCCTTACCAAGATAAAGTGCCATCATGTTTCTCACTACGTCACCTGAGATACCCAATAACATCTTGGTATCTTTCAATGTTTTACTACCCGTGTATACAACAATATCCAACACCAGGCCACTGTCACAATCACAGAGTACAAACAGTTTTATACCAAAGCGTTTCCTCTTGCTCGGTATATACTGCTTGAATGACAGTCTACCTTTGAACAAAATCAAAGACTCGTCAATTACAAGATTCTTGAATGGATAAAAGTATATGCTGAACTTTTGTTTGAGATACATGAAAACATTTCTAATCTTGTATAACCTGTCACTTCTGTCAGGCCTGGTTTTGTCAGAGAAGTGCAACATACGTAAAAGTAAGATAAACCTGTTCACTGGTATGATTTCACTGAAGACCGGGGTAGAAATTAGCCGATCTGTGGACCAGTATGCTTTTATATTATGCTTATAGACGTGAGGCATAAGCATTATTGTTGCAAAAAAGCAAATACATTTCTGCAACAGTCGTCTCTTTCCACCTGTGTAGTCTTGACTGTGGTGATAAGATTGTATTTGCCATGGTGTACTCAAAATACTTATTACTTTCCCTGACAATAATTTCCATCAATGGCTGGTCAAAGAATAATTCAAAGAATTCCAGTTCATTGGCCATGGTTCCAAGGGGACAAGTAGGTAGAATTCCACTTTGAGAATCATCAAAGTGGTGAGGCTTGGGAACAACATTGGGATTTTGCTGCCAATCCCAGATACGGTTTGCTGGTGGATACTGGACATCATAGGCTGGTTGTGCGGGTGGTTGTGGTTGTGGTGGGCTGGTGGCTGGCGCTCCGCTTTGTCCTTGAACTGACGTGTCAGCAGCGTGGGTCCCAGCGTGGCCTCGTGAGTCACGCATGGCGGTGCCACTACCATCACCACTAACACCATCCACTGATGCCTGTGGTCTATCCATGCCAAGTGTAGCCACATCATCCTCACTATCACTACCTAAAACTGGTGTTGGGCCACGGGATGTACTCTGGGATGTACTCCGTCCCCTGGGCACAGCATAGGGTACACTACCCGAGCGCATGCGGCGGCGAACATACCGACGCTTCACTGGTGAATATGATTCCTCACTATCACTACTCGATTGATCGTCGAGCGCAATAAAATCACAGTCCACGTCACTATCATCATCATTACTGAAGTCAGAGGCCTGGCCACGCGAAAATATTAGTTTTCTCTTGCGATGAGGAACAACCGACCGTGAGTCACGAGTGCCCACACCAGAGGTAGAAGGTTGAGGATCGTCAGGGTTTTCTGCACTATTATCGATACCCTGGTCATTCTTTTCGGTCACTAACTGATCAAAGCCGTAGAATTTGTCCTCATTTTCACTTCCATCAGTGTCAGAACTATCAGATAGGAAGAGGAGAGTCCCAATTTTCCTTGGAGTGAGAGCTGACTTGCAACGAGGCATGGTGAACAAGGGTAACTGAGCCGGCGTTCCCACAATGCTATGCGGGCGCCTAGATTTTTTGTTTATGGCGCACACCCACCACGCAGACCCGTTCTCTCACATGTAGGCCTATGAGCGTTTTCGCGCTAAATTTGACGGCGCTAGAATTTTGGCGTAGATCTACGGTTTGGACACTCAACGTAAAGCCGTTGATCTACGGGACGGACCCTGAAAGGGTTAAGATGTCGTATCTGAGCGCCTCTGCAAAAGACAGTGATTAAGCGATGGTGAAAGTGTTGAATGATGATGAAAGTTTATTTTTTTTATTTATTTATTATTTTTTTTTGGGGGGGGGGTGTTCTTTTTGGGTCACCCTGCCTCAATGGGAAATGGCTGATGTGCTAAAAAAAAAAAAAAAAAATCTGCAATTGGAGCTGTGGCATGCTTTGCATCTCTGCATGTTTCAAGGAAACTGATTTGCTGGACTTGAGTCCTAGAAATGTGAAATAATGACTGCATTCTGAAGGAGAGGTGGGGATATTGCAATTGGGCAGGCATCAGATCTGTTTTCTTCTGAATTGTAAGAATTTTTTTTTATGAAAGTAATGACATCAAAGTATAAAAGTTAATGGAAAACTTAGGGAATTTTGCAGGTGCAAATTTACAACTATGTTTTGGTCTGTAAATGGTCTTAAGTTGGACTGAAATATCATTGTAAGCTTCCCCTATGTGTGGGCTATTTGTGTATTGTTCTGGTCAAGGTATTGTGACACTTTTTTCTTTATAGAATATTTTCACTATTTCCCAGATAATAAAACATAACTAGGAATGATTGGTCATGGTTAACGACATCCCAGTAATTGAACAACCTCGGCAGCTGGGCCTGATGGCATTCATATTCTTAGGCTTCAGCATTTGCATCCGTAAGCCCTTGCAGTTCTCTCACGTCTTTTTAATCTTACTTGGTTACAAGGGGTTCTTCCCCAGCTGTAGAAAACTGCCATTGTTCTGCCTTTTCGTAAACCAGGTACTTTGAGCCATGGTGCCTCACACTATTGTCCCATTGCTCTTACCAGTGCTGTTTGTAAGTTGATGGAACATCTAGTAAATAGACATTTGGTGTGGTATTTAGAGACACTATAGTCTCTTCACTAGTCAATATGGCTGTTGTAAGGGCCGCTACACTATTGACCCCTTACTTTGCTTAGATACTACCTATGTTCATAATGCCTTTGCTAGTAACCACTCAGTTATTGCAGTCCTTTTTGATCTTGAAAAGGCATATGACACTACTTGGAGATATAACATCTTGGCCCAAATTCATTCCTTAGGCCTCTTAGGCAATCTGCCACTTTTCCTTGAAAACTTCTTACTTGAGAGACATTTCCGTGCTCAGGTTAATAATTTGCTTTCCCTGGACTTTGTTCAAGCTGAAGGTGTACCTCAGGGATATGTACTTAGCACCACTCTTTTTCTACTAGCTATAAATTATCTGGCCTCTGTTCTCCCGTCTAATATTTGGTCATCACTTTATGTTGATGACTTTGCAGGTGCCAACTTCTGCCTAATCCCAGTCTCCTCCTAGAATGCTGTCAGCCATTTTCCATTGTACCACCACACATGGGTTTAAATTTTCTGGTGCTAAAACTCGCCAAATTACTCTCTCGCCAAACATTGTTATCTCTGATACTCCATCGTACCTGTATGGCTACCGTATCCCTGAAAGTGATAGTCAGATTTCTCAGCCTCCTGTTTGATTGTCGGCTGTCCAGGAAACTTCGCATTACCTCCCTGAAAGCAACTTGCCATAGCCAGCTGAACTTCCTTAAAACCTTCGCTCATCTTTTTTTTTTTTTTTGGGGGGGGGGGAGTCGTCGAACTCTTCTTCGATTGCATTCAGCCCTAATTTTATTGTAACTAGACTTTGGCAACCAATGTATTCTATGGCCTCTCATGCAACCCTTTCTAAATTTGATCCTATTTATCATCAGGGATTACGTTTATGTCTAGGTACTTTTTGCTCCTCTCCTGTTGAGAGCCTATATGCAGAGGTGAATGTTCTATCCTTGAACAATTGCTGTGATGCCCATTGCCTCCATTATTTTCTCTGCTCTCATGACCTTCATGATCATTCTACATACAGGATAGTAACAGACATTAATAGAGGTCCATTATTCACTGCCCGTTTACTCCATCCCTTTTCTCTTCGTCTTCACTTGCTCTTGACTTCTCTTCAGTTGCCCCTTTCATCTAACTTTTCTCTATTGTCCCTGGGAGGTTCCGACAGTTCATGTCTGTCATTCCCCACTGCCATGTGCGAGAGCTCAAATGCTTACAGTTGCTTCTTGCTCCCTTTTTCTCAACAAGTTCTGGTCTCTTTCTCATTGCAGTGTACATTGATGGTTCTAAATCATCTGACAGTGTCAGATTTGCAGTAGTGTTTCTGGAGAGTGTTGTGCAGGGACATTATTAAACACAGCTAGCATTTCTACAGCTGAACTGTATGAAATTCTTATTGCAGTTATTCGTATTGCATCTATGCCTACCTCAGCATTTGTAGTAGTCTCAGACTCCTTTAGTGCTTTACAGGCTATTGAGAAATTTGATTCGGCTCATCCCCTAGTTCTTTGCATACAACTTTGGTTGCCCTGCATTTCTAGCAGAAACAAAGAAATCGTTTTCTGCTGGGTTCTTGCTCATGTTGATGTTCAGGGCAATGAGCGAGCAGAATCTGTTGCACAGCCAGTGGTACATGATCTCCCAGTTTCATATAGAGATATTCCATACTCAGACTATTTTGCTGTAATCTCTAACCACCTTCCCAATTATTAGTCCAGTATGACTTGTAACAGATTATATTTCATCAAGCCAAGTTTAGGTTTCTGGCCTTCTTATCATTGATGCTGAAGTTAGGAGTCTACACTGTCCCATCTTCGCATCGGGCACACTTGTCTTACTTATGTGGACAGTGGTACCTCGATATTTGAACTTTATCCATTCAGGAGGCTGTTCAAATAGTGAGTTGTATGAATATTGAATCAATTTTTCCCATAAGAAATAATGTACGGGTCTGCCATCACAAATCCGGCATCATTGGGACCTGTAGTGTGCCAGATTACTTAGTTTGCTGGATTACAGAGTGGTTAGGTTAGAATACTCTTAATAAAATTAACCAACTTGACTTACACAAAGTTCATTGAACGTTGGCAAAAATCAAACATTTCCGCTACTTTGAGCTCAATTTCAAGGTACCTTTCTGTAATATATCTTCCATTCTATCAAACGAGACCAAAAAAATGATAATACAGCCATAAAAACCATACGAAAATATACGGCAAAGAGGCAGCTAATGGCTGAGAATTGAGCTCCCTTATTTATCATCCATTTTTTTTTTCATTTTTGGTGTATGTTAAGAAGCATCTTTCCATCATACATTGCCCAAGTTTCAGTAAGATAACCCAACAAACAACTGAGAAAAAAAAATATTTATGAAAAATCATGCATGGCAAGCCCAAGCCAGGTACTGGAAATAAGTCACTTTGTCTGACTTTTTTGGGGTTATCCTAGGATCTCTATACATATGCTGCTATCATTGATAACTGTATTTGTGTATACCTGAATAAACTTATTTACTTACTTCTATTCTGTTGACTGAGTACAAGAAACTGCCCATTCACCTATTTCAACTACCCAATAAAGTGGTCAAAAAATGGCAATTTGGCCAATTTCACACAAATTTCAACAGATGCCAATTTCAAAATAGGGTCTAGTATAACCAATGCAGATATTCCTGGCACTAAAATAACATTTTCTCTGTTCATTAGTCATGACTCCAGGCCCCTCTTATATTACTCTTGCTTACCATTTGGAATTTTTATTCACACAAAAAATGGAAGATTTACTGTTATGCAGACTACTTCATTATTGTAATAATTGTATAAATAATGTCAACCCATTCTTGACTGCGTATTGGAATTTGGACTGGCATGCGCACACATACTAGACAGTGTTTACTCTTGAACATCACTAAAGAATGGAAAATTTCTGCTACTTTGAGCTCAGTTTCAAGGTACGTTTTATCGTGAAAGCAATCAAAATCATATCTATTTCTGTAATATATCTTCCATTCTATCAAATGAGACCAAAACAACGAGAATACAACCATAAAAACCATACAAAAATATACCACTATTGAATGGGCCGCTTATGGCTGAGAAGTGAACTCCGTTATTTATGGTCTGATTTCTTTCATTTTTGGTGTATGTTAAGAAGCATCTTTCCATCATACATTGCCCAAGTTTCAATAAGATAGCCCAACAAACGACTGAGAAAAAAAAAATAATAATAAATTTACTACAAGTACGTACTACTTAGCTGACATCAATAACATACTATTATATTAGAAAGCCCCTTGTTATGCTAAGCATTTCAGGCAAATTAGGTCAGTGTCCTAGGATAAGACCCACACCAGTCCACTAATACCCAGGTACCCATTTACTGATGGGTGAACATAGACAACAGGTGTAAAGAAACACCCCCAATGTTTCTACCCTGGCTGGGAATCAAATATTTACCAAAAATCATATATGGCTAGCCCAAGCTAGGTACTAGAAATAAGCCATTTTGTCTGACTTTTTTGGGTTATCCTATGCTCTCTACACTTATGCTGCTATGTGTGATAATCTGTGTAAAGAAAATAGCTTTTTTGTTTCAGTTTTGTGGTGCAGTATGAGTGTATATCACAGTTACCCCTGTGCTATACTCTGTTTTCTCTAATATAAGCCCCCAAGACAGGGATAGGAGAATGGTACTTGTATCCCATATCTTTCTTGAAAAAATTGGGCAAACATAGTTGTATGAATGTAGGGACATACGAATATTGAGGTCCCACTGTATCTCATGGAGAGACATCCTATTCCACTCTGTGAGAATTGTCAGGTTCCAATTTCAGTTTGCCACACTTTGAAAACATGGTATTCTTTCGGTACCACTTATTGTTCAATTTTATTTGTATTACAATGTTCTGGCACATCAGATGGGTAATGTGAGGCAGAGAGCTGCTGCAGTGAGAAGCATTTTATGGTAGTGGTGTAGTGTCGCATAAATGGAAATGTGTGGTAAATAAGGCATGTAGTGGGAGGAGGACAAGGGGTTGACCAGCTGCTTTGAAATGTATTGTGAGGTTGAAGTATTTAGATAGCATGGTAAAAATGTAAGGCTAATGAGATGTAGTTCAGTGTCAATAAGGGTCACTGGTTTGAGAATGACAGTGGGAAAAGTAAATTGCATATATGGAATATTGTACAAACATGCCAAAGCAAATGATTTTAAGAACTTTGAAGAATAACAAATAAAATCTGCTGGTGCTGGACAGGCACCTAAAGTCAGTACCTGACCAGCCGGGCTGTGGTTTGTACATCAGTTTGCATGCAGCCAACAGTAACAACCTGGTTGATCAGGATCTGATCCACCAAGAGGCCTGGTCACAGACTGGGCCGTGGAGGCGTTGATCCCCGAAACACTCTTTTTTTTGATAAGTTTTAACATTATTTGGATTTAGCAGACATTGGACTGTTCCCCATATAGTCAAAAAATTTAATTCACAAATTTTCTGATTATGCTGTACATGTATTTCACTAAGCTGTTGCCTGCAGTAATTTATTTATTACAAAGTTACGTATGTAAGGTTCAGATGTATTTAATTTGCCACTGTAGGAAATAATACAAAATTAACCCTTTCAGGGTCCAAGGCCCAAATCTGAAGTGGTGCCCCAGTGTCCAAGAATTTTCAAAAAAAAAAATTTGATATTTTTTCTTATGAAATGGTAGAGAATCTTTTTGTGAAGGTAATAAAGCAAAAAGTACGAAATTTGATGGAAAATTGACGAAATTATGCTCTCGCGAATTTTGATGTGTCAGCGATATTTACGAATCGGTGATTTTGCCGACTTTGACTCCCATTTTAGGCCAATTACATTATTCCAGTCAACCAAATTCCTAGCTCTTTCACTAGTATTACTTCTATTCTACCGATTGAGCACAAGAAATCGCCAAGTCAACTGTTTCAACTACAAATTAAAGTGATCGGAAATTGTTAATTTGGCCAATTTAACACATAGTTCAAAACATTCCAATTTCAAAATAGGGTCCAGAATAAACAATGTAGGTATTCCTGGAACTAAACTAACATTTCCTCTGTTCATTAGTTACGTTTTGAGGCTTTACAAATAAATTCCATTTTAATTTTTTATTCACATAATGAATTTTTATTCACACCAAAAAATAGAAGATTTACTGTTATGCAATACTGCAATAATTCTATAAATATCATCACCATATTTGTGAATGCATATTAGACCCACCAGCTGGCGTGTATTAGACGTGTGAGGTCGTTTGTTTACTCTTGAATATCGGCAAAAATTTAACATTTCTGCTACTTTGAGCTCAGTTTCAAGCCATTTCCAATGCTAAAACCAATCAAAATCATCTCTATTTCTGTAATATGTCTTCCATTCTATCAAATGACACCAAGAAATCGCAAATACAACTATAAAAAACATATGAAAAAACACTGCAAAGTCGCTGTTTTTATCGAAAAATCATGATTTCAGTTTTTTTCTCATTATACACAGTGTGCTGCAGGATCTGTTTTATGTGGTGCACACATACCACATAGATGTATTCTCTCATATCTAGGCCCAAATGTACCACTCACAGTTTATCAGAGTGAGCTGAGCTCATGACGTAGATCTACTGTTTGGACCCTGAACGTAAAGCCGTAGATCTATGGGACGGACCCTGAAAGGGTTAATGAAATGTGGCATATCAAGTTAAATGTATTGCTTGTAGTAGATAAAATTTGTGAAAGGAAAACTAGTGATGTCATAATAAGGATAGTAGAAAAAGATGTTAAATACTAGAAGTCTGTTTCCATGCTAGAAGTGAAAATAGTGAAGTGGAAATTGAACATTTGAAAGAAAACAGTGTATTATGATTGAATGATTGAAGTAATTATAATAAGAGTATAAATTGATTAATACATGTACTTTTTCAATTTCTGTGCCAGTATTGTAAATTTCATGAACTTTAATAATATTCAGTATTTCCAATAATTTATTGAAATTCGAATTTAGCGAGCATTAGATTGTATACAAATATCAAAAACTAAATATGAAACTGAAAGCTCTAGAGCTTTCTGAAAGTTAGGGAGTGTTGGCAGCCCAACTGAATCGACGCACCTCCCACCAGACTATTTTGGTCCCGGCTCTTTTGGATGCGTTGTTGGCCAAGTCTTCAGCTTCATGAAAATCGGATTTGGATCCCTCCTTTTCATTCCCTTGACTTGTTATATTTGATTAACGAATCTTTGAAAACATTAGAAGTTGCTTGTAGTTGCATAGACATTCAATTAATACTTAAAGAACATAATAAAGCTTAGGCTTTGATTGTCTTGTGTGTGAAGACTTTTATGATAAATTCTTGTGTATCTGTAAAATAAGGTAAAGATGGAGATAAAAAGGTCAAGGTGCAAGCAAGGGCAGATGATGGCAGGTGCCAAGAGTGTGTAGATAGCCAGCCAGTGTGTTGGCACTAGTGGTGGCAGTGGCTACCCTACCCCTAGCTCCTCCACACAACTCAGCCTCATCTTGATGACTTCACATAAACAAGTTCACAAATTCAACTCTGTAATGGTGCAGGATATATCTACATTCAAATAGAACCTGAAACAATTATTACACACTACTACAAAGTAGGACTGAATGTTTAGTTCAACAGGATGTTGAATGGTCAATTTTCAGGGGTTGTAATGTTATTCATAGTGCCTTAGCTTACCGTTAGAACTGCCCCTAGTAATCTGACACAAGTGTTACAATGCTTCACTTGGATAATGGGTAGAATAATGATAAGTGAGTTCCTGAGAAAAGAAGTTTGCTGGAAATTTAGTGCTTAAAAATACTCTTAGGTGAGTGCTGCAAATGAATACTACTTATGTGGTAAAAATATAAAGTGCTGTTGAAAAGAATTCTGCACTTCAAAAGATTTACATTGTACGTATTAACTTCTAAGAAGAAAAATCCAAACATGTACAGTATAAATACTTAAATGATTGCAAATTATATTGTTAAATATTTATATTTGATATAATAGTATCAAAGCTTTTGTTATATATTTGTTGGAAAGGAGAGAGAGGTTTGAGGAGGCAACTTGGGCCTCACAAGCAGACTTTCAACATTGTACGTATTAACTGGTGTAGAAGTCCCGCTAATTAAACCACAATGTCAATTTGCCTTTATACGTACAGTAACTACTTAACGCCCAGTTTTGAAGATGAGGAGACAGTTTACCCCCTCTCACGAATCCAAGTATTTGAACCTGTGCGTAAGGCTGATACTGATGAATTTCTCAGCAGTATAAAAGGTAAACTTAGTTACCTAGTTAAGTGATAGTGATACTCATTCTTTGTGAATTTGTTTAATGATTCCCAAGAGATTGGCAAGCCATCATGAGTCTCTAGTGTAAATGAAAAATTGTGTCATTTTATATTAGTCTTAGTGTATGTTCCCTGGTTTAGTTCACTTGCAGCAAATACTGTATCATGTGTTTTATGCAAACCAGCACTTGAAAGTAAAACATATACTGCTACATTAGAATTTGTCATTGCTTAAAAGAATTTTGGTATTGGAACAAAAAATTATATTTTCCGTATGTTTATGATCATTACATAAATAGACAACATTCATTTCATGCATTTTGGAAAGCCTCTGGTTGTGTAGAGCATTTTAAGCAGACTAAAACTAGAACTTAAAACTACTCGACATTGTATAGTTTTAATAATGGATATTAGTTCATTTGAATGCTAAGTAATAACATGTAAAGATAACTTTACTAAATGTAATAATTATTATAAGTAACAAAACTCTGTATATTTAAACAGTAATGTGAAAATTAATATTTGGTAATACAAAACATTATTGACAATTTTAGTTATGATAATGATGGGGGTAAAAGTAGTGGTGACAATAAATGCAAGAATGTGAAAGCTGATTGAAATCTAGAGTAACAGGTTTACCATTTATATTTCATCTACATTACATAAATTCATAAATGAGACTGCATTAGCAAAAATGCAGTTTAAGATGCAGTATTGCACAAGATTAACTTTGTTGTAAATTCGTTAATATAGTAGGGCCCCGCTTTATGGTGTTTCGCTAATACGGACAATTCGAATTACAACCCCCTCCCCCCAGACGCTAGTCCTCCATTATGTCTGAAAACTTTCCAAAATTTCAAGTGTTTTAAAATTATTTCATAATTATATGTGTACCTGTACCTAAATAAACTAAACACACTGTGCTGGTGTGCAGGAACACATTAAAATCACTAAAAGTGTCTCAATAGTCTTGACGCCATAATAATAATGATAATACTAATGCTGGGGCACATTACCCCTTTGACTGTTTCGGTCATATATGTACGTCTTACAAGCCACTGTGTTTAATGTATCTTCTTTCTTTCTTTCAACGTACCAGCCGTATCCCACCGAGGTGGGGTGGCCCAAAAGGAAAAAAACAAAAGTATGTTTGATGTATATATATCTACTCAAAAATTCTAGCGGCTTCAAATCAAGCAGGAGAAAGCTGGTAGGCCCACATGTTAGAGAATGGGTCTGTGTGGTCAGTGTGCACTATATAAAAAAAATCCTGGAGCACGCAGTGCATAATGAGAAAAAAAACCTCCAACCATTTTTTTTAATTAAAATGCCGACTTTGTGGTCTATTTTCGTATAGTATTTATGGTTGTATTCTCGTTTTCTTGGTCTCATTTGATAGAATGGAAAACATATTATAGAAATGGAGGTGATTTTGATTGATTTTGCTATAAAAAGAACCTAGAAATGGAGCTCAAAGTAGGGGAAATGTTTGATTTTTGCCAATGTTCAAAAGTCAACAAATGATGCCATTGTCCAATAAATGTCCAACTAGCCATTCTAATATGCAGTCATGAATGGGTTGATGTTATTTATACAATTATTACAGTATTGCAATAGTCTGCATAATAGTAAGTCTTCTATTTTTTGTTTGAATAAAAATTCAAAATAGAAAGCAAGAGTAATATCAGAGGGGCCTGGAGACATGACTGATGAGCAAATAAAATGTTATTTTAGAGCCAGAAATGTCTGCATTGTTCATTCTGGACCTTATTTTGAAATTGTCATATTTTTTAGTTTTCGTGAAATTGGCCAAATTGCAAATTTCTGACCACATTATTAAGTAGTTGAAATCGGTAAATGGGCAGTTTCTTGTACTCAATCGATAGAAAAAAATGGAGTTCTAAAGAAATAGTTATGAGTTTGGGCGACTGGAACACTGGAATTAGCCGAAAATAGGGCTTAAAGTGGGCGAAATCGCCGATTTGTAAACAGGGCCGAGGTCACTAACTTCGCGAGAGCATAATTCCATCAGTTTTCCATCAAATTTTGTTTTTTTGGTGTCATTACAATCGGGAAAAGATTCTCTATCATTTCATAAGAAAAAATAATTTTTTTTTTTAAATTTTGCGACACCAGGAGACACCTCAGGATTGGGGGTTGCGACAGCCAAATGGTTAAATAAACATATAAAATAACATTTTTACTTACCTTTATTGAAGATTGGTGATGGCATCTGGAAGATAGGGAGGAGGAGAGAGGGAGTTGGGGTTTGTGTTTGGAAGGGGAATCCCCCTCCATAAGGATTTTAGGTATCAAAACCTTCTCTGGGGTTACTTCCCTTCTCTGTCTTTTAATGCCACTAGGACCAGCTTGAGTCACTGGACCCCTGTCTCACAAAATAACTGTCCACAGTCCTCTGTTTCTGATGCCTCTTCAAGATTTCTCTAAAATGGGACATGGTTTTGTCACTGAACTTGTTGCAAAGATGGCTTGTTTCAGCTTGCTCAGGGTGGTACTTCGCCACAAACATTTAGACATCATTCCACTTGGCGCAAATCTCCTTAATCTTTGAGGAAAGCACCTCATCCACTCCCTCTTCCTCCTCCTCTGAAGCAAGTTCCTGAGATGTGGTCTGATACTGTTCCAGATGAAGCTCTTCCAGCTCTTCAGTGGTTAGCTCATCCCTATGGTCCTCCACCAACTCTTCCACATCCTCGCCACTCGCCTCCAGCCTCCGGGTGTTTCCCAATGCCACAATAGAGTCCACAACAGGCAGAGGGTCAGCTGGGTCAGGGTCAGCCTCAAACCCTTCAAAATCCCTCTTTTGGACACAATCTGGCCACAATTGTCTCCAAGCAGAGTTTGAAGTCTTGAAAGTCACTCCCTCCCAAGCCTTACCTATAAGACTTATGGAGCTGTAGATACTGAAGTGATTCCTCCAGAACTCTCTTAGGGTCAACTTAGTGTCTGTGGTCACTTCAAAGCACCTTTCAAACACTGCTTTTGTGTAGAGTTTTTTGAAGTTAGAAATGACCTGCTGGTCCATGGGCTGGAGGAGAGGAGTGGTGTTAGGAGGCAAGAACTTCACTGTTATAAAACTGAAGTCCCTAGGCAAGAGGTCTACTAAGTTTGGAGGATGAGCAGGAGCATTGTCCATTAACAGGAGGTACTTGAGTGGCAAATTATTGTCTAGGAGGTATTTTCTCACACTGGGGCCAAACACTTCATGGACCCACTCTTCGAAAATTTGCCTCGTGACCCATGCCTTATTATTTGCTTTCCACAAGACACATAACTTGTTCTTTATGACACTGTTTTTCTTAAACACACTGGGATTTTCTGAATGATACACAAGTAAAGGCTACACTTTAAAATCACCACTAGCATTAACATAGAACAAAGGAGTTAGCCTGTCTTTCATAGGTTTGTGTCCTGGGAGTGCCTTTTCCTCCTGAGTAATGTAGGTCCTCTTTGGCATTTTCTTTCAAAACAGGCCTGTTTCGTAACAATTGAACACTTGTTGGGGTTTGAATTTTTCAGTGTCTACTTAACCCTTAAACTCCTGTACAAACTTCTCAGCCGCCCTTTTGTCCGAACTGGCTGCCTCACTATGCCTTAAAACATTGTGTATGCTACCACGCTACACAAATAACCCGCACATAAAAGAGAGAAGCTTATGACGACGTTTCGGTCCGACTTGGACCATTGACAAAGTCACACTAACCAGAGGTGGAGCAGGACGGCTATATATAGGCAGGAAGAGGTGGTGGTAGTGGTAGTAGTAGTAGTACAAGAATTGTATATAATACCGACAAGATGAAATTAAGACACATGCACAACACCCGGGCATCCCCATCGTAGACGTTTCGCCATCCAGCCAGCCACTGGATGGCGAAACGTCCACAACAAAGATAACCAGACGCCGCACATGTGTCTTAATTTCATCAGTAGTTGTAGTAGTAGTAGAAGAAGAAGAGGTAGTAGTAGTGGTAGTGGTAGAAGTGGGAAATAAGGATGACGAGCCAGTCAAATACAAAGGAAGGGGAGCACTACTACTACAACTACTGATGAAATTAAGACACGTGCGGCGTCTGGTTGTCTTTGTTGTGGATGTTTCGCCATCCAGTGGCTGGCTGGATGGCCCCCGCGGCCCGGTCCATGACCAGGCCTCCCGATGGATCAGGGCCTGATCAACTAGGCTGTTACTGCTGGCCGCACGCAGTCCAACGTACGAGCCACAGCCCGGCTGATCCGGCACTGACTTTAGGTATCTGTCCAGCTCCCTCTTGAAGGCAGCCAGGGGCTTATTGGCAATTCCCCTAATGCTTGATGGGAGGCTGTTGAACAGTCTTGGGCACACAGCTCACAGTGCGTAATGAGAAAAAAAAAACTTTGACGGTGTTTTTGGATTAAAACAGCGACTTTGCACTGTATTTTCGTATGGTATTTATTGTTGTATTCTAGTTTTCCTGGTCTCATTTTATAGAATGGAAGACATATTACAGAAATTGAGATGATTTTCACTGGTTTTACATTGAAAAGTACCTTGAAATTGAGTCAAAGTAGCAGAAATGTTTGATTTTTACCAAAGTTCAAAAGTAAACAAATCATGCTACGCTTCCAATACACGTTAACTGGTGAGTCTAATATTCTTTCACAAGTGCGCTGTTATTACTTATACCATTTCTACACTAATGCAGTAGTCTGCATAATAGTAAATCTTCTATTTTTTGTGAGAATAAAAATTCAAAGTGGAAAGCAAAAGAATGTAAGAGGGGCATGGGGACGTGACTAATGAACAGAGGAAATGTTATTTTAGTGCCAGGAATGTCCTTGTTTATTCTGGGCCCTATTGGGAAATTGGCATCTTTTGAAATTTGTGTGAAATTGGCAAAATTGCTAAATTCTGACCACTTTATTGGATAGTTGAAATTGGTAAATGGGTGGTTTCTTGTATTCATTTGATAGAAAAAATGGAGTTCTAGCAAAATAGTAATGACTTTTGTCGACTAGTACACTGGAATTGGTCGAAAATAGGGCTCAAAGTGGGCAAAATCACCGATGCGTAAACATCGTTGAGACCGCTAACTTCGCGAAAGCATAATTCCGTAAGTTTTCCATCAAATTTCATACTTTTGATGTCATTATGACCGGGAAAAGATTCTCTATCGTTTCATAAGAAAAATAATAATTTTTTTTTTTTAATATTTGGCGACCCTGAGAACAAGTCTCGGAGAGGGCCTGGCGACCCTGAAAGGGTTAAACATTTGTCCTGAACCTCTCAATACTGTTCTGTTTACTTACGTGCAGTACCTGGTACCATCCAGATTTTCTTTGTACGGTACAGTTTAATCTGGAAAATGGTTTAAATTATTCTCACGCTACTTAACACTTTCAGGGTCGAGACCCCCCTGATCTCAAACTTGCTCTCAGGGTTGAAGAATTAAAAAAAAGAAATTATCTTATGAAATGATAGGGGATCTTTTTCCAAAGGTAATGAAACCAACAATACAAAATTTGATGGAAAACTTATGGAATTATGTTCTCGCAAAGTTGGTGGCCATTGTGATATTTACGCATTGGTGATTTCGACCACTTTGCGCCCTGTTTTTGGCCAATTCCATTGTTCCAGTCAACCAATTTTGTATCTATTTTGCTAGTATTCCTTCTGTTGATTGAGTACAGGAAACCCCCCATTTACCTATTTCAATTACCCAGTAAAGTGATCAGAAATTGGTAATTTGGCCAATTTCACACATTCAAAAACTGCCAATTTAAAAATAGGGTCCAGAATAAAACATTTCCTCTGTTCCTTAGTCATGTTCCCAGGCATCTCTTATTACTCTTGCTTTCCATTTTGAATTTTTATTCACACACACATGCACAAAAAAAAAATAGATTTACTGTTATGCAGACTTGCATTATTGTAATAATTGTATAAATAATGTATTACACTGGCAAGTTGGACACACATTGGACGAGTGACAATTTGCGTGCTCTGGAATTTTTTTTTTTCTCCTCAACAAACCGGCCGTATCCCACCAAGGCAGGGTGGCCCAGAAAAGAAAAACAAAAGTTTCTCTTTTTAAATTTAGTAATTAATACAAGAGAAGGGGTTACTAGCCCCTTGCCCCCGGCATTTTAGTCGCCTCTTACAACATGCATGGCTTACGGAGGAAGAATTCTGTTCCACTTCCCCATGGACATAAGAGGAAATAAACAAGAACAAGAACTAGAAAGAAAATAGCAGAGAGGTGTGTGTATATATATATGCTTGTACAGTGGACCCCCGCATAACGATATTAATCCGTTCCTGAGAGCTCATTGTTATGCGAAATTATCGTTATGCGAATGAATTTTCCCCATAAGAAATAATGGAAATCAAATTAATCCGTGCAAGACACCCAAAAGTATGAAAAAAACATTTTTACCACATGAAATATACATTTTCCTACACACAAATAGAAGGATATATGCGCAATAGTAGAGTAGTACATACACAATATATATTGTGCATATACTACTCTACTAAATGAAGAATAAATGACACTTACCTTTATTGAAGATGCAGCAATGACTGATGAGACACTGTGTCCTGGGAGTGCCTTTTCCTCCTGAGTACTGTAGGTCCTGTTTGGCATTTTCTTCCAGAACAGGCCTTATCACACTGTGTATGCCACTACGATTCTTAAATCTCTCAAACCAACCTTTGCTGGCTTTAAATTCACCAATATGAGCACTAGTTCCAGGCGTTTTACCCTGTTCACCTGGGTGTTAGTCGACTGGTGTGGGTTGCATCCTGGGAGACAAGATTAAGGACCCCAATGGAAATAAGTTAGACAGTCTTCGATGACACTGACTTTTTTGGGTTACCCTGGGTGGCTAACCCTCTGGGATTAATTGTTTCTTGGTATTCTCAATAAGCCACACCAACAACGGTGCTACAGCAGCAGCAGCAGCAGCTGACAGTGCTACAGCAGCAGCTGACAGTGCTACAGCAGCAGCAGACGGTACTACAGCAGCAGCAGACGGTACTACAGCAGCAGCAGCAGCTGACGGTACTACAGCAGCAGCAGCAGCCGACGGTGCTACAGCAGCAGCAGCAGCTGACGGTGCTACAGCAGCAGCTGACGGTGCTACAGCAGCAGCAGCAGCAGCTGACAGTGCTACAGCAGCAGCAGTTGACCATGGTACCACAGTATTTCGATAATATTTCTCACCCTTTTTACCACAGGGTTGGCACTAGAAGCTTTCTTGGGGCCCATGGTCACTTATTTTGCAGATAAATTCACCAAAAACGCTGTAATAATACAAAATGTTCCGATTGTATGCTTGGATGTGACCGCGGAGGCTGGCTTGTAAACAATGCCATCGGCGGAACATGTGAGGCTGGCTCTAGCTGCACATTAGACGCGTCTCGGACGAATAGTGTTGAGCAGGTTTTTTAGCGGTATGAGAGGCAAAATCTTTGCGATAAAATGTATCGGTATGCGGATTTAACGTTATGTGATGCCAACGGTATGCGGGGGTCCACTGTACATGTACAGTAGGGCCCCACTTATTTGGTAGGTTAGGCTCCAGGCTACTGCCAGAAAGCAGACTTCGCTGGAAAGCAGAATTCCATTTTTTCCATTTATAAATTCATATAAATGCCAGATAATAAGTTTAACATATATTAAGTTAGCAATAGAACTAGGCATTAAAAAGTAAAATACACACACAGTACACTCATTATTTACCTCAAAATATTTGTAGTCTTAATGTAGGGCAAAAGGTGAATAGTATTTACTCTAAGAAGTCAGGTGTGGTAGCCCTCCTGGCCACCCCACCCACACATACTGTACTTCGATGCTTAAAGCTCCCTCGAGCAATAAAATGAATATACAGTACATGCATTACTTAGCTTAAAATTTTTGTAGTCTTAATGGTCTTAATGTAGGGTGAGAGGTGAAATAATTTGTAGAAAGTCATGCGGGAGGTATGGCATCCTGCCTGGCCACTTATACCTACGCTCCCTAGAGCGATAAAATGCATATATAGTACAATCATTATTTACCTTAAAATATTTGTAGTCTTAATGTACGGTGAGAGGTGAGTTTTATTTGTATGAAGTAAAGCTGGAAAGTATGGGTAGCCAGGAAGGGCAGCCATCACCACCCCACCCACACATAATGTAAACAAACCAGATGAAGTGTCTGGTTTTCGTCACAAGTCCTACAAGTTGCCCGGCTACCACAAGTCCTACAAGTTGCCTGGCTACTACAAGTCCTACGAGTCGCCTGGCTACCACATCTCATATTTGTTAATTTATTCTACTGTGGGGTGTATTTAGAGGGGCAAGGCAGTCTAAAGTGTGAATTTGAAAGTGATTTCCTATGAGGGGATAGAGCCACTCAATGTAAGGTCACTAAGACCATCCAAACGGAGTTGTGAAAGTAACATCTCGCGCAATTGCAGATATTCGAAGACCGAGTATATTCGGCCCTGCCCGTTTGGGGTATACCATTTTTGAATGTTGCAATGTTGCAATTGTTGTAAAAAAACGAAATAAATATTTTTTAAATTTATTATACAAGTAGACAATATAAAAAACATAAATGGAACTTGTTTCTGAACAATTTGTAAGCAGTAAAAAAATAGAAATAGAAACTACTTATCAACAATGACACATTGCAATGGGATGCAACTTACAAATGAAATATTCCTGAGTTCCCTGAGAAAGAACAATAATTTCACATCACTAATTTTGCAAATGAAACTTCATGAAACAATTTCTATCCTTCTTTATGCACAGATTTACTTTACATATGGCACAGCAAAATGAGGATGTGACATGATTATTCTTTTTGCTGCAAAACTTGCATGAAAGCAGCTTACCTAGCACTGGCCAGTGACCTAGCTGTTTATCCAGCTTCACACTGTCATCTGGCCTTTCTGCACGTTGGTACTGAAATGCAGATGGGTATTCCACGTTTGACAAATCGTCATTACTGTCAACCAAAGAAGTACTACTGGGTGAATCTCGACTTCGTCTCATGCTGGTGCGGTTGACCTTTTGTCCTTTGGATCTTGCAGTGACAGAGATCTCAAGCCTGAATAGCTTCAGTGGTGTGCATGGCATGTTTAGTGACCTACAATCACGACAGTAAAGAAGCCATGCATTCACAACAGCAACATTCAAAACATAAGCAAAGAGCCGCATGTACCAACGCTTTGATTTCATTGGCGTTTTGTAAAGATGGACCAACATGTTACTTTTGTCGATACCTCCCATGTTTGCATTGTAGTTCTTGATGATGCCTGGGCACTCAAAGTGGTCTTTCTTCTTTGATGCCTTGTCATATCTTTCAATAAGACCCAAAGGATAAACTCCGACATCATTTGTGACTAGAGTCACAACTTTGTTGTCCTTCCATCTTACAAGAAGGATATCATCATTGCTTTGGAAATCAAAATTGCCCCTGGCCACATTACTCTTTTTCATTTCTTTCACAGGCATCAGTTGTGGCTTACCACATCTATTATCACGTATTGTTCCAGTGTACCTGCAGTTATACTTGTCTCTCAGTACCTTGACCAAAGGTAGACTTGAAAAGAAATTATCAGCATAGACTGCTGATGTTTTTCTTTGGTCGAGAGATGCTGCAAGTACAAGAACAATCCTGGAACTCATTGGGAGGTTACTTTCTTCATTTGACAGCTTTATGTGATGGTTCTCAAAAGTTGGGTTACCTTGATACATCAGTATATCATGTATGATTCCATCTTCACTGGCACGACAGAAGAGTTTGAAACCCCACTTGTCTGGTTTGTTTTTGATGTATTGCCTTAGGTTTCCAGCTGTTTTACCCTTGAAAGCAACCATAACTTCATCAACAGACTGCTTGGGTGTAGCTGGAACTTTCAAGCAAGCTTTAGTTAGTCCATTGTAAAGAGGCCTTATTTTGTAGAATCTGTCATTATCCTTCTTTTGTGTGTTATCATTGAAATGAATGGTACGCCTCAGCAACCTAAACCTCTTTGATCCCATGACTTCTGCAACTTGAGTTATCCTACTTGCACTTCTCCAATAGTCCTCAATGGATGGCTGTACAGTGTAACCCATATGCAACAGAATACCTATAAACCTAGTCATTTCCTCAGAATCTGTTTGAAAAGTAGTATGTATGTCTTTTTGCCTGGCATACAAATTAGTTTGAAATGTAATGTTGTCTATCATGTCTTGAGTAAAAAAGTCTGTAAAATAATCATATGCACACCTAACTTCAACAGGCTTTATATGTTGATATTTAGGCAAAGGGTCAGTGTGGATGTCCTCATTCTTCCATTTGGTGTCTCCTTGAGAAGCAAGATCATCTTGAAGCACTTCTTCATCAGGGTATTCCTCCATAGTAATACGTTTCTTCCTCTTGTTCAATTTTTGTTTTTTTGGTGGTGGCCCAGCTTCCTCCTCCTCATCTGTTGACACCTCTGCATCTGGTGGCAAGAATTCATCCTCACTATCCAGCAAATCCAGGTCATCTGAGTCTTGATCTGAGTCACTATCGTCCCAAACACAGACAAATTTCGACTTATCCTTGGAGGACTCACCGTAGAACAATTTCTTATTGATCTGGAAGGACAATAAAAACATTCTGTACACACCCAGACCATTACTGAATTCATATATACACTACCAAATTTTATGGAAATATTTATATACCTGCCAGATGACTGTGAAACAAAAACCTGTAACTGTTTTGCATGATGGTAGGATTGCTGGTTTCTTTTTCTGTCTCATAAACACGCTAGATAACAGGGATATCTTGCTACTCCTACTTACACTTTGGTCACACTTCACAGACACGCACATGCATATATATATACATACATCTAGGTTTTTCTCCTTTTTCTAAATAGCTCTTGTTCTTCTTTATTTCTTCTATTGTCCATGGGGAAGTGGAAAAGAATCTTTCCTCCGTAAGCCATGCGTGTCGTATGAGGCGACTAAAATGCCGGGAGCAATGGGCTAGTAACCCCTTCTCCTGTAGACACTTACTAAAAAATAGAAGAAGAAAAACTTTATAAAACTGGGATGCTTAAATGTGCGTGGATGTAGTGCGGATGACAAGAAACAGATGATTGCTGATGTTATGAATGAAAAGAAGTTGGATGTCCTGGCCCTAAGCGAAACAAAGCTGAAGGGGGTAGGAGAGTTTCAGTGGGGGGAAATAAATGGGATTAAATCTGGAGTATCTGAGAGAGTTAGAGCAAAGGAAGGGGTAGCAGTAATGTTAAATGATCAGTTATGGAAGGAGAAAAGAGAATATGAATGTGTAAATTCAAGAATTATGTGGATTAAAGTAAAGGTTGGATGCGAGAAGTGGGTCATAATAAGCGTGTATGCACCTGGAGAAGAGAGGAATGCAGAGGAGAGAGAGAGATTTTGGGAGATGTTAAGTGAATGTATAGGAGCCTTTGAACCAAGTGAGAGAGTAATTGTGGTAGGGGACCTGAATGCTAAAGTAGGAGAAACTTTTAGAGAGGGTGTGGTAGGTAAGTTTGGGGTGCCAGGTGTAAATGATAATGGGAGCCCTTTGATTGAACTTTGTATAGAAAGGGGTTTAGTTATAGGTAATACATATTTTAAGAAAAAGAGGATAAATAAGTATACAAGATATGATGTAGGGCGAAATGACAGTAGTTTGTTGGATTATGTATTGGTAGATAAAAGACTGTTGAGTAGACTTCAGGATGTACATGTTTATAGAGGGGCCACAGATATATCAGATCACTTTCTAGTTGTAGCTACACTGAGAGTAAAAGGTAGATGGGATACAAGGAGAATAGAAGCATCAGGGAAGAGAGAGGTGAAGGTTTATAAACTAAAAGAGGAGGCAGTTAGGGTAAGATATAAACAGCTATTGGAGGATAGATGGGCTAATGAGAGCATAGGCAATGGGGTCGAAGAGGTATGGGGTAGGTTTAAAAATGTAGTGTTAGAGTGTTCAGCAGAAGTTTGTGGTTACAGGAAAGTGGGTGCAGGAGGGAAGAGGAGCGATTGGTGGAATGATGATGTAAAGAGAGTAGTAAGGGAGAAAAAGTTAGCATATGAGAAGTTTTTACAAAGTAGAAGTGATGCAAGGAGGGAAGAGTATATGGAGAAAAAGAGAGAGGTTAAGAGAGTGGTGAAGCAATGTAAAAAGAGAGCAAATGAGAGAGTGGGTGAGATGTTATCAACAAATTTTGTTGAAAATAAGAAAAAGTTTTGGAGTGAGATTAACAAGTTAAGAAAGCCTAGAGAACAAATGGATTTGTCAGTTAAAAATAGGAGAGGAGAGTTATTAAATGGAGAGTTAGAGGTATTGGGAAGATGGAGGGAATATTTTGAGGAATTGTTAAATGTTGATGAAGATAGGGAAGCTGTGATTTCGTGTATAGGGCAAGGAGGAATAACATCTTGTAGGAGTGAGGAAGAGCCAGTTGTGAGTGTGGGGGAAGTTCGTGAGGCAGTAGGTAAAATGAAAGGGGGTAAGGCAGCTGGGATTGATGGGATAAAGATAGAAATGTTAAAAGCAGGTGGGGATATAGTTTTGGAGTGGTTGGTGCAATTATTTAATAAATGTATGGAAGAGGGTAAGGTACCTAGGGATTGGCAGAGAGCATGCATAGTTCCTTTGTATAAAGGTAAAGGGGATAAAAGAGAGTGCAAAAATTATAGGGGGATAAGTCTGTTGAGTATACCTGGTAAAGTGTATGGTAGAGTTATAATTGAAAGAATTAAGAGTAAGACGGAAAATAGGATAGCAGATGAACAAGGAGGCTTTAGGAAAGGTAGGGGGTGTGTGGACCAGGTGTTTACAGTGAAACATATAAGTGAACAGTATTTAGATAAGGCTAAAGAGGTCTTTGTGGCATTTATGGATTTGGAAAAGGCGTATGACAGAGTGGATAGGGGGGCAGTGTGGCAGATGTTGCAAGTGTATGGTGTAGGAGGTAGGTTACTGAAAGCAGTGAAGAGTTAGAGTATGTAGGAAAGAGGGAAATTTTTTCCCAGTAAAAGTAGGCCTTAGACAAGGATGTGTGATGTCACCGTGGTTGTTTAATATATTTATAGATGGGGTTGTAAGAGAAGTAAATGCGAGGGTCTTGGTAAGAGGCGTGGAGTTAAAAGATAAAGAATCACACACAAAGTGGGAGTTGTCACAGCTGCTCTTTGCTGATGACACTGTGCTCTTGGGAGATTCTGAAGAGAAGTTGCAGAGATTGGTGGATGAATTTGGTAGGGTGTGCAAAAGAAGAAAATTAAAGGTGAATACAGGAAAGAGTAAGGTTATGAGGATAACAAAAAGATTAGGTGATGAAAGATTGAATATCAGATTGGAGGGAGAGAGTATGGAGGAGGTGAACGTATTCAGATATTTGGGAGTGGACGTGTCAGCAGATGGGTCTATGAAAGATGAGGTGAATCATAGAATTGATGAGGGAAAAAGAGTGAGTTGTGCACTTAGGAGTCTGTGGAGACAAAGAACTTTGTCCTTGGAGGCAAAGAGGGGAATGTATGAGAGTATAGTTTTACCAACGCTCTTATATGGGTGTGAAGCATGGGTGATGAATGTTGCAGCGAGGAGAAGGCTGGAGGCAGTGGAGATGTCATGTCTGAGGGCAATGTGTGGTGTGAATATAATGCAGAGAATTCGTAGTTTGGAAGTTAGGAGGAGGTGCGGGATTACCAAAACTGTTGTCCAGAGGGCTGAGGAAGGGTTGTTGAGGTGGTTCGGACATGTAGAGAGAATGGAGCGAAACAGAATGACTTCAAGAGTGTATCAGTCTGTAGTGGAAGGAAGGCGGGGTAGGGGTCGGCCTAGGAAAGGTTGGAGGGAGGGGGTAAAGGAGGTTTTGTGTGCGAGGGGCTTGGACTTCCAGCAGGCATGCGTGAGCGTGTTTGATAGGAGTGAATGGAGACAAATGGTTTTTAATACTTGACGTGCTGTTGGAGTGTGAGCAAAGTAACATTTATGAAGGGATTCAGGGAAACCGGCAGGCCGGACTTGAGTCCTGGAGATGGGAAGTACAGTGCCTGCACTCTGAAGGAGGGGTGTTAATGTTGCAGTTTAAAAACTGTAGTGTAAAGCACCCTTCTGGCAAGACAGTGATGGAGTGAATGATGGTGAAAGTTTTTCTTTTTCGGGCCACCCTGCCTTGGTGGGAATCGGCCAGTGTGATAATAAAAATAATATAATATTTATATACCGAAACTTGAAAACTGCACCTAAAAGGGCAGAAACGACTGTACTTGGTCCTATTTTGTTGCACTTTTTTCATTTGCATGGTGCACTCGTAATATGCTTCACAACGCCTTCATATATATATCAAAATATGGCTAAACTATTCATTTACACACTAGACACACAAATCAGTACTTACCGACATTGTATTGGGTGAAATGCTTCAGTATATAAGGAGCACTCAACCGAGAAACACGAGTTTTTGCGCCGGCAAGGTAGAAGTGTTTACATTCTGCTCTCTCGACCAATGGGAAGCGGGCAGCCACCATCACCGCTCAGCCGGGGCGACTCAGGGAAGGTCTGTGATTGGTCAGAAATAGAGAACGGGAACCTAGATGCGCTGGGGGAGTCGGAGGACGTGCGCAAAAAAAAACCACGTTTTGAGGACCAAGTACACTCGGTCCTGCCCGGTAAAGGGTGTGGCCCAGAGCTATATTATTACCATCGACATACCTTGTTCACTGAGTTTAATCGTTTATAACAACTACCTTTAGATGCCATCATAAACAAAGGGAGAAGTAATGAATAATTCAAGCCGAGAATTGTAAACAAATGTGTTACGTATTAAGAGGAGTGACGTAATGTTTTCCCTCCCCCCGACCACTACACCTCCATAGTATATAAACAAAATATTTTGTTTATATACTATGTACGTATTTCTTATATTATTTTGAAGAAAATATCATAGATGGATTAATGAAAATGTCTATTGATGTAAAATTAGACATTTAATGTGCCCAAGAGTGATTATTATTACATAATAGAAAGATGTGCTCATGGAGAATGTAAACAAACTGGATGGCCCGTGCCGTATTTGAAAGACCACTTGCCGTATAGAAAGTTTTGGTCATAATTTGAGATCACCATAAGGCGGGGCCCTACTGTATGTGTAGTGTGACTTAAGTGTAAGTAGAAGTAGCAAGACATACCTGAAATTTTGCATGATTATGAGACAGAAAAAAGGACACCAGCAATCCTTCCATCTTGTAAAACAATTACAGGCTTTCGTTTCACACTCACTTGGCAGGACGGTAGTACCTCCCTGGGCGGTTGCTGTTTACCAACTGACTACCTAAGGGCTCTGGAATATCAGCAAAAAATCAAATGTTTCCACTACTTTCAGTCCTGAAATCAATCAAAATCATCTCCATTTCTGTAATATATCTTCATTCTATCAAATGAAACCGAGAATACAGCCATAAAAAAACATACGAAAATACACCCCAAAGTCGCTGTTTTCAACCAAAAACATGGTCACAGTTTTTTTTTCGTGCACTGTGCTGCAGGATTTTTTTTATATGGTGCGCTCTTACAAAATAGACCCATTCTCTCATATCTAGGCCCAGATTTACCACTCGCAGCTTTTCTGAGTAAGCTGAATTCATGGCATTGTACTATGGGACCAACACTGTCTTCAAAGCAATTATGTAATGGGACTCACACCGAAAGGGTTAAACTGTTAACTTGTGAATATTGATCTGCTGGAAATAGGTTTTGTCAATATTTCAGTCATACCAGATGATGGATGTAGATAATATAGTATTTATGTACAGTGGACCCCCACATAGCGACTTTAATCCGTGCAAGAGGGCTGATTGTTATGCGAAATGTTCGGTATGCGAATGAATTTTCCCCATAAGAAATAATGGAAATCAAATTAATCCGTGCAAGACACCCAAAAGTATGAAAAAAAAAATTTTACCACATGAAATATACATTTTCCTACACACAAAGAGAAGGATACATGCACAATAGTAGAGTAGTACATGCACAATATTTATTGTGCATGTACTACTCTACTAAATGAAGAATAAATGACACTTACCTTTATTGAAGATGCAGCAATGACTGATGAGACACTGTGTCCTGGGAGTGCCTTTTCCTCCTGAGTACTGTAGGTCCTGTTTGGCATTTTCTTCCAGAACAGGCCTTATCACACTGTGTATGCCACTACGATTCTTAAATCTCTCAAGCCAACCTTTGCTGGCTTTAAATTCACCAATATGAGCACTAGTTCCAGGCATTTTTCCCTGTTCACCTGGGTGTTAGTCGACTGGTGTGGGTTGCATCCTGGGAGACAAGATTAAGGACCCCAATGGAAATAAGTTAGTCTTCGATGACACTGACTTTTTTGGGTTATCCTGGGTGGCAAATCCTCTGGGGTTAATTGTTTCTTGGTATTCTCAATAAGCCACACCAACAACGGTGCTACAGCAGCAGCAGCAGCTGACGGTGGTACAGCAGCAACAGACGATGCTACAGCAGCAACAGACGATGCTACAGCAGCAGCAGACGATGCTACAGCAGCAACAGACGATGCTACAGCAGCAGCAGACGATGCTACAGCAGCAGCAGACGATGCTACAGCAGCAGCAGATGATGCTACAGCAGCAGCAGCAGCTGACGGTGGTACAACTGCAGCAGCAGCAGCTGACAGTGCAGCAGCAGCTGACAGTGCAGCAGCAGCTGACGGTGGTACAGCAGCAGCTGTACCACCAATAGTAGCGATGGTTGATTAGGGTTTATTATACAACCTGGCCAGCTCGGAGACACGCACTCCACTTTCATACTTATCAATGATCTTTTTCTTCATCTCTATAGTAATTCTCACCCTTATTGCTGTAGGGTTGGCACTAGAAGCTTTCTTGGGGCCCATGGTCACTTATTTTCCAGAAAAAATCACCAAAAACACTGTGATAATACGAAATGTTCCGATTGTATGCTTGGATGTTACCGCGGAGGCTGGCTGGTAAACAATGCCGCCGGCGGAACATGTGAGCGTGGCTCAGGCCACACATTGGACGCGTCTCGGACGAAGGGCGGTGAGCGGGTTTTTGGGCGGTATGCGAGGCAAAATTTTTGCGAAAAAAGCGAGCGGTATGCGGATTGTATGGTATGTGATGCGTGCGGTATGCGGGGGTCCACTGTACTTGTGTGTGTGCTTTTTGGCATTATATCTGCCTGTTCTTTCTGTTAATGTATTACCCATCACTCATCATGTAGCCAGTATGCAGTCATTCATATTGTTCACCACACATACATTTATGATGTCATAAATTGGTTAGATAGGCATCCATTTATTTATTCAATAATGTTACATGTGCAAGGCTCGTGCAGTGGATCAGTTTTAATCGTAAAATACTGGTGCTTATTTGAACCTAATTGTATTTCTTTGATCAACAAATATTGTAGCCTAATATAACATTCATACAACTGTATATTTGACATTTCAAATTTCCTTTCCTCTCCTCACTAATTCTTAGCAATCTGTTGTCAGTGCTGTGGCATTTTGTCTAATTGTATTATTTCATTGCAGAGGAAGATGAAACACAAATATTTGTCAAATTCTTTGAGTTCCACCACACCTATGACCTCATTCCCATCAGTGCCAAACTCGTGGTTTTTGACACCAGGCTGCAGGTTAAGAAGGTAAGCAATTGACTGCACTAATTATTCCCCTCAAGGAAAATTCCTTGATCTAGGGAATTGGATCTGTGCTCCAGTTCCCTGAATTAAGCCTGAATGCCTTCCACATGCCCCCCACAGGTGCTGTATAATCCTATGAGTTTAGCGCTTTCCCCTTGATTATAATAATAATAATGCACTAATTATTTTAAAGGTTATTAGAGAGCATGAGATTTGTCCCTGATGAAATGAAACAAACTCTTACATTGGATAACAAATATTGTCTATATCCAAATATGTACAAGAAACCCTTTGTGTGTCTGCAAGATGGGATTCCATTGTTTCTGTTCATTTGAGACTACTGAACACTCATTACAGAAGTAACACTGAAGACACTTTAGTTTGTCTTCTTTGCTGCTTTAGCTTTGATATCATTACACATTTTAACTTTAACTGGGCTATATAATAGCATTTATTGATTCTGTATAGATGACAGTATAAAATAATAAGAAAATATCTCAATAAGTAAAGTATCTTGGGCCTTAAGCATGCAACTGTTTCCTCTCATATTGATTTTTACAATTGTTTGTGGGTTTGCCTAATTACTTTGCTTAATCGTATGGCTAGACATGCATTTTTATTCCTAATTGGGGTTACAGACTAGTCCTTACTTGTATGAGCTGCATTGGCTCCTTATCAAGGCAAAAATCTAATTTAAACTGTTGTTAACATTTAAAGCTGTTAAATTTAATGAATGAAAGTCTTGCTAATGTGAGTGTATCTGTGATGGATATGAAGGCCAGTGGGCCAGCAGCAGCAGTAGCCTGGTTGACCAGCCAAGCACCAGACAAGCCTTGCCCAAGGCCGGGCTTCAGGAGTAGAGAAACTCCTGAAACTCACTGAAGGTAAAGATGGTCAGTCCCTCAACCTTGATACATAGTGGTTAGTCCCTCAGCCTGAAGGTCTGACTAGTTTAACCCTTTGAGGGTCCATAGGCCAAATCTCAGAGTGACAGCCAGGGTTCAAGAATTAAAAAAAAAAAAAAAATGTTCTTTTTCTTATGAAATGGTAGAGAATCTTTTTCTAAAGGTAATAAAACACAAAGTACAAAATTTGATAGAAAATTGACGAAATTACGCTCTTGCGAATTTTGGCCAGTTACGTACATTATTCCAGTTGACCAAATTCTTAGTTATTTCACTAGAATTACTTCTGTTTTATCGATTGAGCACAAGAAATTGCCCAGTCAACTCTTTCAACTACCCAATAAAGTGATTGGAAATTGGTAATTTGGCCAATTTAACACAAGGTTTAAAATACAGTGGCACCCCGAATATTGGCTATAATCCGTTCCAGAAGGTCGACCTAAATTACAAGCAATATTTCCCTTAAGAATTAGTATAAATACAATTAATCTGTTCCAGACACCCAAAAATATTAACAAAAAAAAAATACATTTTTTAAAGAATAACTGTAGGTTTACATACAGAAAACACTGAGAAATAAATATAAATAAATATAAACATTACGTACCTTTATTGAAGACTTTTGTTGGCTTATGGCAGACAGGGAGGAGGAGAGTTTATTTGGAGGCAGGACAAGATACTCCTTTAATATGATGCTACTATCAACTCTACGGCTTATTTATCTATCAAAAGTGATCTAATATGACATAATAAACAATATTAATAACATAGAAACATGATTTATACTCTAGAATGAATAAAATATGTCATTACATATGTGGAGTGGTGGTGGTGTTGGGTTTATAAGGCTACTGACAGCATAAGCATTACATATAGTGTTGGTGGTGGCCGCAGTGTTGTTAGTGGCCTCATATACCTCCAATAACTTTGGAGGAGTTAGTTTCACGTCCTTTTTCTATCGCTTAATCGCTAACTTACTTGCTACACTGTTAATGCTACACTTTATTGCTGTCTGGCACTATAGCCTTTATTGACTCCTGCTGGTTTAGTATTGTACATATCGTAGAATCACTGAAGAAGGCACATTCTCCCCTCTCTCTTCCTCCTCCACTTTTGTTCTTTGCTACAATTTTTTTCTTCAATTCTATCGTGTTTCTTGCTTTCTTTACCAAAGGGCTGACACTAGGAAGTTTCTTAGGGCCCAATGGTGGCTTATTTCACAGTCGTATTTAATAAACAAGCACAAAAACCAATGGATTTTAAGGAAATGTTTGGATGAATGCATGGAGTATATGCTCATTCACAGACACACACAGGGAGACTGACTCACCAACGCACTGCGTCCCGGTGGGAGGCGTGGGTGATGTGTATAATTCGGACAATTTACGAGGCACCAGCCGAAATACAGAGCAAAATTTCCGCCCAGAAACTGGCCTAAATACAAATCGGCCGATCAACGTAGCAGACAATATTCAGGGTTCCACTGTATTCCAGTTTCAAAATAGGGTCCAGAATACAGTGTAGACATTCCTGACACTAAACTAACATTTCCTCTGTTTATTAGTTATGTTTTCAGGCTTTACAAATGAATTCCTTTTTTATTTTTTATTCACATAATGAATTTTTATTCACACCAAAAAAAAATAGAAGATTTACTGTTAAGCAATATTGTAATAATTGTGTAAATAGTAATATCAGCACATTTGTGAACAAATATTAGACCCACCAGCAGATGTGTATTAGATGCGTGACGTCATTTGTTTACTCGTGAACATTAGCAAAAATTGAACATTTTTGCTATGATGAGCTCAGTCTCAACCCATTTTCAGTACTAAAACCAATCAAAATCATCTCTATTTCTGCAAAATATCTTCCATTCTATCAAATTAGACCAAGAAATCATGAATACAACTGTAAAAAACATGAAAATCAATGCAAAGTCGCTGTTTTAATCCAAAAATACGGTCGCAGTTTTTTTCTCGTTATGCACTGCATGGTGCAGTATTTGTTTCATTTGGTGCACACCTACCACATAGATGTATTCTCTCATATCTAGGCCTAAATTTACTGCTTACAGCTTATCTGAGTAAACTGAGCTTGGACCCAGGCTCCAAAGCCATAGAACTATGGGATGGACCCCTCAAAGGGTTAAGAGGCTTACACAGCCTGAGAGGCTAAGAGACGGACCACCTGTCAAGGTGGAGGGACTCTTCATCTCACATTTACTTCTTGTACTACCTCCAGTGTTATATTTGCCTGTATTTGACTGAAGAAGGCTGCTGCATGGGCAAAACATTACAGCAATAATAATACCATTCTACATCATATGTCTTATTCTTGTATTCATTTTATTGTTTATCACTGTATTCATTAATGTTTGTATTCCAGTATGTAATGTAATGGTAATTTAAGATACTTATAGTTTTAGTTGTTTAAACAATTATGAATGTACAAACATTTATGAGTAGAATTTTTAATGTGAAGCACTGTCCTTTCATTTTATTACAGGCCTTCTTTGCACTGGTATACAATGGCGTTCGAGCTGCCCCACTCTGGGATTCTGCACGTCAACAGTTTATTGGTATGCTTACAATCACAGACTTCATCCGTATTCTGCAGAATTTCTATAATTCACCCAATCGTAAAATGGAAGAGCTAGAGGACCATCGTCTAGAAACATGGCGTAGTGAGTTCAGTGTTGGTTATCTGATTTCATGTCTCTTACTGCAACATACACTGAGCATATATTTTTTCCTCACATAAAACCATTTTTAAATTATGTAGATAAGGGGAAGAGAAAACTCTACCATGTGTGTACATGACTATTAAGGCTTGTGCAATGGTATTAAAACACACAAACTTCTAATCTTTGCAGCGGTATTGAAGGATGAATCACGACCATTGATCAGCATCCGACCAGATGAGTCTCTGTATGTTGCAATACGATCTCTAATCCATCATAAAATTCACCGTCTCCCCGTCATTGATCCCGCCACTGGCAATGTTCTGTATATTGTCACTCATAAGCGTATTCTCAAGTTCCTTTACCTATATGTGAGTATTTTTGTATTTGTTACACTTATCAGCACCTTTCATTTTTCAGTTGCTTTTGTGATGCCACATACATTCAAATTTCATTATCATGAACTCCTTGGACTGAGGCTGGTGCACCATAACCAGATTTCTGGCTTAAATATTTAGCAAATCTTTTGAATTCATTATTTATGGTTGTACTAGATATACACAGTATCTTATATATATATATCTTGTCAGCTAAATCAGAGATTCATTAAATGAGGGCATTTTAATTGTTCTTTCTTTTTGGGTCACCCTGCCTCAGTGGGAAATGGCTGACATGTTAAAAAAAAATTAATTGAAGTTTTATTGTGCTATACTGTCTAGTTTTGCTATACAGGTCCTCCATCACAAATCCGGCATTATTGGGACCTGTAGTGTGCCGGATTACTGCGTTTGCCGGATTACAGAGTGGTTAGGTTAGAATACACTTAATAAAATTAACCAGCTTGACTTACACAAAGTTCATTGAACATCGGCAAAAATCGAACATTTCCGCTACTTTGAGCTCAATTTCAAGGTACTTTTCGTTATGAAAGCAATCAAAATCATGTCTGTTTCTATAATACATCTTCCATTCTATCAAATGAGTCCAAATAAATGAGAATACAACCATAAAAACCACACGAAAATATACTGGAAAGAGGCGGCTAATGGCTGAAAAGTGAACTCCCTTATTTATCGTCCGTCTTTTTTATTTTTGTTGTATGTTAAGAAGCATCTTTCCATCATACATTGCCCAAGTTTCAATGAGATAGCCCGACAAACAACCGAGAAAAAAAATATTTACCAAAAATCATATGTGGCAAGGCCAAGCCAGGTACTGGAAATAAGTCACTTTGTCTGACTTTTCTGGGTTATCCTAGGTTCTCTATACATACACTGCTATGTATGATAATCTATGTAACTGTATTTGTGTATACCTTAATACACTTATTTACTTCTAGTCTGTCAACTGAGTACAAGAAACTGCCCATTCACTTACTTCAATTACCCAATAAAGTGGTCAGAAATTGGCAGTTTGGCCGATTTCACACAAATTTCAACAGATGCCAGTTTCAAAATAGGGTCCAGAATAAATAATGCAGACATTCCTGGCACTAAAATAACATTTTCTCTGTTCATTAGTGTTTCATTACTCACGGCTACAGGCCCCTCTTATATTACTCTTGCTTACCATTTGGAATTTTTATTCACAAAAAAATAGATTTACTGTTATGCAGACTGCTGCATTATTGTAATAATTGTATAAATAATGTCAACCCATTCTTGACTGGCAGGCAGACAGGTATTGGACAGTGACGTCATTTGTTTACTCTTGAGATTTGCTAAAGAATAGAACATTTTCGCTACTGTGAGCGCAGTTTCAAGGTACTTTTCGTCATGAAAGCAATCAAAATCATATCTATTTCTGTAATATATCTTTCATTCTATCAAATGAGACTGAAAAAATGAGAATATAACCATAAAAACGTACAAAAATATACCGCAAAGCGGCCACTAATGGCTGAGAAGTGAACTCCGCTATTTATGGTCTGATTTCATTCAGTTTTGGTCTACATTGCCCAAGTTTGAATAAGATAACCCGACAAACAACTGAGAAAATAATAATAATAATATAATAATGATAATAATAGTAATATCTATATTTACTACACGTACATGTACAAGGTATACAGGCCTAGCTGACATCAGTGACATACTACTATATAGAAAGCCACTTGTTATGCTGAGTATTTCAAGAAAATTAGGTCAGTGTCCCAGGATAACACCCACACTAGTCGGCTAACACCCAGGTACCCATTTACTGATGGGTAAACATAGACAACAGGTGTAAAGAAACACACCCAATGTTTCTACCCTTGCTGGGAATCGAATATTTACCAAAAATCATATATGGCTAACCCAAGCCAGGTACTAAAAATAAGCCACATTCACTTTTTTGGGTTATCCTAGGTTCTCTACACATATGCTGCTATATGTGATAATCTATATGGAGAAAATAACTTTTGTTTCATGTTTATGGTGCAGTACGAGTGTATATCACAGTTAGCCCTGTGCAACACTCCGTTTTCTCTAATGTAAGCCCCCGAGACAGGGATAGGAGAATGGTATTTGTATACCATATCCTCTTCATACCTCCGTTGAACTGCTCGGTGTTATGCCAAATATTATTTATTCTGGAGTATTTAACATGTTTTATGTTATTTATATTGTTTATTATGTCATGTTAGATCAATTGTGATAGGCAAATAAGCTGTAGTGTTGATATTAGCGTAATAATAAAGCATATTCTCCTGCTTCATGAGACTGAGTTCATGACAACCGACAGTGGCTTCAAAGCCACCTTATCTTTAATGGATAATGTACTGTGTAGGTGCTTTACATAATGAGAAGCATTTCTTTTATTCATTGGAACCATGGCTAGGGCTAAAAGTAAGCAGGTTAAAACAATAAATGAAGAAAAAAAAATTGGAATGACTTATGCAGCAAGTAGCGCCACCAAACAGTACCAGCAGGTTGGTGTGGCGCCCCTGGAAATTTGAATTATGCTAGCCAAAATTAGTGCCGAATAACTGAAGGAACCGAATAACTGATTGGCGGATTTGTGATGGCGGACCTGTGTATGATGTGCTTTGCATTTTCATTTTTCTGGTGTGTTTTCCATTTATTGTGCTGAAACTAATTTTATGTTTACTAGTCAACTGTATAAAGTTGTTCTTAAGTTGATCTGCAATCTCTGATGCTAAAATGATTTTATGACTTTATCCCAGTCATGGCTAAAAAATGTAAAATTCCTGAGACATGTATTAAGAATTGTATGTTTTCCATTTTTTGTTTTTCAAGTCATGTACCATATCATAAATAACAGTGAATCCAGAGCCTACCTGCCCATTTTTGTCCCATGTATCACACATGACTTGTGTAAAAAAAAAAAAAAATAGTGTATTTTCAAATTAATGGAATAAGAGGTCATCATTGTTCATCTAATGTGCTGGATCTATATAGTACTTTCACCCATGCATTCTACTGCAATGTTTAATAAATTATATGAGAAATTCTGCCAGACTTACCCAAAATCACTGCAGAACATCGTGAGGCATAATTGTGTAAATCATATTAATTTGCATGCAGCAGTATTACTGATTAGTCATTTTTAAGAAGCACTTGCTTTCATAGCCATAGTTGCTCTCAAGTGGTCAAAGCAAACCATATATGTAAATGATCTATTTATATAATTAACAGACAAAATCTGTGGCAGCTTTTCACAAGTTTTCTAGTTAACCCTTTTACTGTTTCGGTTGTATATATACATCTTACGCGCCACTGTTTCGGATGTATTTATACACGTAAATTCTAGCGGCTTCAAATCAAGCGGGAGAAAGCTGGTAGGCCTACATGAGAGAGAATGGGTCTCAGTGGTGGGAGTGCACCCTGTGAAAAAAAATCTGGGACTCGGTGGTGCATTGTGGGAACGCCATCTTGGTAGTCCATTTTCACCATGCCTCGTGATAAGAAGTACCTCACTCCTCGGTGTATTGGAGGTCTACTATTCCCAAGTGATAGTTCTAATAGTGATGGAAGTGCCAGTGAAAGTGAATTTCATGGTTTTGGAGAGGGTGTGATCGAAAGCAGTGCCCAGGATTACGTAATTAGTGATGAAAACCCTGATGACCCACAACCGTCCACCTCTTGTGCTGGCACATCTCATTCACATTCACCTGTACCAGGATGAAAAAGGAAGCTATTTCCCAGTTTACAGGACTGATCTGAGCAGTGAAAGTGATAATGATAGTGATTTCAAAGTTATTGACAGCAGCTCGAGTAGCGACAGTGAGGGGGTAATATTCACTAGTGAAATGGCAGTATGATCGACGCAGTGTGTGTTCTGATAGTGTGCCTTATGCCCTTCCAAGGCAAAGGAGTAAATCTGGGAGTACATCCCATGGCCCTACACCACGACCTGATAGTGAAGGTGACGATATTGTTACAGTGGGGATGTGTAATGTGCGTGGGGAAGAAGGTGATGGTGGTGGTGATGTTGGCAGTGGCTTGAGTCATGTGGCACCAGCAGCGGGCCACGCTACTACCGACGCTGCTGACTCTGCACAACTACAAACAGCCTCACCCATTCCCACACTCCCACAACAACCACAACCACAACCTCCACAACCACAACCATGTTTCAATATCCAGAACCCACCAGCAGACCGCATCTGGGATTGGCAGCAAGGTGACGATTTTATTCTCGTTCCTCATGACTTTGATGAAACGCAAAGTGGAATACGGCCATCTTGTACACTTGGGAACATTGCCACTGAACTAGAATGCTTTCAGTTATTCTTTGATGAACCCCTGATAGACATTATTGTCAGGGAAACCAACACATACTATGAGTACACCATGGCAAATACAATTCTTTCACCAAGATCACGGCTACACCAGTGGAATGACACAATTGTGGCAGAGATGTACCTGTTCTTTGCCTCAGTAATGCTTATGCTACATGCGTATAAGCACACTGTCACCACATGCTGGTTAACAGAACCCCAGGTTTTAGTGACATTATAGGAGTAAATTGTTTTTTGATACTGTTATGTATGTTACACTTTTCAGACAAAACAAGGCCTGACAGAACCGACAGGTTATATAAGATCAGAAATGTGTTTATGTACCTGAAACAAAAGTGTTGCATGTATTTTTATCTCTACAGGAAGTTTGTTATTGATGAGTCTTCGATTTTATTTAAAGGAACACTCTCATTCAGGCAGTACATACCAAGCAAGAGGAAATGCTTTGGTATAAAGTTATTTGTACTGTGTGGTCTCATTTTGGATATCATTGTGTACACTGGCAGTAATACATTGAGTGATACCGGGAAGTTATTGGGTATCTCTGGTGATGTGGTTCAAACAATGATGGAACCATATCTTGGTAAGGGGCATATATTATATACTGATAACTGGTACACAAGCCCCATACTCATTGATTTCTTGTGAGTGAACCTGACAGACATGTGTGGAACGGTGCGTGGTAATCGTAAGCATATGCCAAGGTTCGACGCTGGCACTCGCAGAGGTGAGGCGCAGGCCTATGCTGCCAATGACATCATGGCATTATGGTGGCATGACAAACGTGATGTCACATTCTTGACATCAGTTCACCGAAACGAAATGGCACACACTGGCAGGCACAATAGAGAGACCAATGAACCCATTCTAAAACCTGCAGCTGTCATGGACTGCAACCTCAATATGCGCTTAGTGGACGAATGTGACATGGAGATTGGGTTTGCTGATTGTGTACGCAAGAGTTATAAGTGGTATATAAAACTTTTTTCTATCTTGATATTTCCATGCTAAATGCTTATAACATATACAAGTTGAGGACCAACAACAAACCAAAATATGGTGAATTTTGTTTGTCAGTCATCAGACAAATAATCGTCAAGTACCAAGGAGCAACACCTGCAATAGACCAGTGCCCACGAAATTACCAACTCAGGCCATCTCGTTTGAGGCCTGTTGATCACTACCCCGTACAACTGCCTCCTACTGCTTTCGAGAAAAGTACTCAGAAGAGGTGTTTTGTATGTGGACATACCACAAAACGCCCACAAACATGCAGGGAAACTTGTTTTATGTGTGAGGAGTGTCAAGTGCCACTCTGCATATACCCATGTTTCAAAGAGTTCCACAAGCTGCAACAGTTCTAGGAAAGTGTTCAGTGACTGTACATATGTATATGTGTATGTATATATATGTATATATATTATATATACAGTGGACTCTCGAATTTAGTAGTGCCTTTTCTGTATGCAAAACTATTTTTAGTATGTATAAAATGTTTTGTTTGTTAATATTTTTGGGTGTCTGGAACGGTTTAATTGGATTTACATTATTTCCTATGGAAAATATTAACAAAACATACATTTTATAGATAATAAAAATTGTTTTGCATACAGAAAAGGCACTACTAAATTCGAGGGTCCGCTGTATGTGTATATATCTTTCTATCAACACATCGGCTGCATCCCACCGAGGCGGGGTGGCCCAAAAGGAAAAACGAAAGTTTCTCCTTTTACATTTAGTAATATATACAGGAGAAGGAGTTACTAGCCCCTTGCTCCCGGCATTTTAGTTGCCTCGTACAACACGCATGGCTTACTGAGGAAGAATTCTATTCCACTTCCCCATGGAGGTATACCATCTTTTAGGAGTGAAGAAGAGCAGAATGTAAGTGTGGTGGAGGTACGTGAGGCATTACGTAGAATGAAAGGGGGTAAAGCAGCTGGAACTGATGGGATCATGACAGAAATGTTAAAAGCAGGGGGGGATATAGTGTTGGAGTGGTTGGTACTTTTGTTTAATAAATGTATGAAAGAAGGAAAGGTACCTAGGGATTGGCGGAGAGCATGTATAGTCCCTTTATATAAAGGGAAAGGGGACAAAAGAGATTGTAAAAATTATAGAGGAAAAAGTTTACTGAGTATACCAGGAAAAGTATACGGTAGAGTTATAATTGAAAGAATTAGAGGTAAGACAGAATGTAGAATTGCGGATGAGCAAGGAGGCTTCAGAGTGGGTAGGGGATGTGTAGATCAAGTGTTTACATTGAAGCATATATGTGAACAGTATTTAGATAAAGGTAGGGAAGTTTTTATTGCATTTATGGATTTAGAAAAGGCATATGATAGAGTGGATAGAGGAGCAATGTGGCAGATGTTGCAAGTTTATGGAATAGGTGGTAAGTTACTAAATGCTGTAAAGAGCTTTTATGAGGATAGTGAGGCTCAGGTTAGGGTGTGTAGAAGAGAGGGAGAATACTTCCCGGTAAAAGTAGGTCTTACAGGGATGTGTAATGTCACCATGGTTGTTTAATATATTTATAGATAGGGTTGTAAAAGAAGTAAATGCTAGGGTGTTCGGGAGAGGGGTGAGATTAAATTATGGGGAATCAAATTCAAAATGGGAATTGACACAGTTACTTTTTGCTGATGATACTGTGCTTATGGGAGATTCTAAAGAAAAATTGCAAAGGTTAGTGGATGAGTTTGAGAATGTGTGTAAAGGTAGAAAGTTGAAAGTGAACATAGAAAAGAGTAAGGTGATGAGGGTATCAAATGATTTAGATAAAGAAAAATTGGATATCAAATTGGGGAGGAGTAGTATGAAAGAAGAGAATGTTTTCAGATACTTGGGAGTTGACGTGTCGGCGGATGGATTTATGAAGGATGAGGTTAATCATAGAATTGATGAGGGAAAAAAGGTGAGTGGTGCATTGAGGTATATGTGGAGTCAAAAAACGTTATCTATGGAGGCAAAGAAGGGAATGTATGAAAGTATAGTAGTACCAACACTCTTATATGGATGTGAAGCTTGGGTGGTAAATGCAGCAGCGAGGAGACGGTTGGAGGCAGTGGAGATGTCCTGTCTAAGGGCAATGTGTGGTGTAAATATTATGCAGAAAATTCGGAGTGTGGAAATTAGGAGAAGGTGTGGAGTTAATAAAAGCATTAGTCAGAGGGCAGAAGAGGGGTTGTTGAGGTGGTTTGGTCATTTAGAGAGAATGGATCAAAGTAGAATGACATGGAAAGCATATAAATCTATAGGGGAAGGAAAGAGGGGTAGGGGTCATCCTCGAAAGGGTTGGAAAGAGGGGGTAAAGGAGGTTTTCTGGGCGAGGGGCTTGGACTTCCAGTAAGCGAGCATGAGCGTGTTAGATAGGAGTGAATGGAGACGAATGATACTTGGGACCTGACGATCTGTTGGAGTGTGAGCAGGGTAATATTTAGTGAAGGGATTCAGGGAAACCGGTTATTTTCATATAGTCGGACTTGAGTCCTGGAAATGGGAAGTACAATGCCTGCACTTTAAAGGAGGGGTTTGGGATATTGGCAGTTTGGAGGGATATGTTGTGTATCTTTATACGTATATGCTTCTAAACTGTTATATTCTGAGCACCTCTGCAAAAGCAGTGATAATGGGTGAGTGTGGTGAAAGTGTTGAATGATGATGAAAGTATTTTCTTTTTGGGGATTTTCTTTCTTTTTTGGGTCACCCTGCCTCGGTGGGAGACGACCGACTTGAAGAAAAAAAAAAAAAAAAAATATATATATATATATATATATATATATATATACTATATATATACTATATATATATATTATATATATATATTATATATATACTATATATTTCTTTCTTTCAACACACCGGCCGTATCCCACCGAGGCGGGGTGGCCCAAAAGGAAAAACGAAAGTTTCTCCTTTTACATTTAGTAATATATACAGGAGAAGAGGTTACTAGCCCCTTGCTCCCGGCATTTTAGTTGCCTCTTACAACACGCATGGCTTACGGAGGAAGAATTCTGTTCCACTTCCCCATGGAGATAAGAGGAAATAAACAAGAATAAGAACTAGAAAGAAAATAGAAGAAAACCCAGAGGGGTGTGTATATATGTGCTTGTACATGTATGTGTAGTGTGACCTAAGTGTAAGTAGAAGTAGCAAGACGTACCTGAAATCTTGCATGTTCATGAGACAGAAAAAAGGACACCAGCAATCCTACCATCATGTAAAACAATTACAGGCTTTCGTTTTACACTCACTTGGCAGGACGGTAGTACCTCCCTGGGCGGTTGCTGTCTACCAACCTACTACCTATAATATATATATATATTATATATATATATATATATATATATATATATATATATATATATATATATTATATTATATATATATATATATATATTATATATATATATATATATATATATATATTATATATATATATATATATATATTATATATATATATATATATATATATATTATATATATATATATATATATATATTATATATATATATATATATATATATATATATATATATATATATATATATATATATATATATATATATATATATATATATAACATAGGTAGTAGGTTGTTAGACAGCAACCACCCAGGGAAGAACTACCGTCCTGCCAGATGACTGTGAAACAAAAACCTGTAACTATTTTGCAAGATGGTAGGATTGCTGGTTTCTTTTTCTGTCTCATAAACACGCTAAGATAACAGGGATATCTTGCTACTCCTACTTACACTTTGGTCACACTTCATAGACACGCACATGCATATATATATATATACATACATCTAGGTTTTTCTCCTTTTTCTAAATAGCTCTTGTTCTTTTTATTTCTTCTATTGTCCATGGGGAAGTGGAAAAGTATCTTTCCTCCGTAAGCCATGCGTGTCGTATGAGGCGACTAAAATGCCGGGAGCAATGGGCTAGTAACCCCTTCTCCTGTATACAATTACTAAAAAAGAGAAGAAGAAAAACTTTATAAAACTGGGTTGCTTAAATGTGCGTGGATGTAGTGCGGATGACAAGAAACAGATGATTGCTGATGTTATGAATGAAAAGAAGTTGGATGTCCTGGCCCTAAGCGAAACAAAGCTGAAGGGGGTAGGAGAGTTTCAGTGGGGGGAAATAAATGGGATTAAATCTGGAGTATCTGAGAGAGTTAGAGCAAAGGAAGGGGTAGCAGTAATGTTAAATGATCAGTTATGGAAGGAGAAAAGAGAATATGAATGTGTAAATTCAAGAATTATGTGGATTAAAGTAAAGGTTGGATGCGAGAAGTGGGTCATAATAAGCGTGTATGCACCTGGAGAAGAGAGGAATGCAGAGGAGAGAGAGAGATTTTGGGAGATGTTAAGTGAATGTATAGGAGCCTTTGAACCAAGTGAGAGAGTAATTGTGGTAGGGGACTTGAATGCTAAAGTAGGAGAAACTTTTAGAGAGGGTGTGGTAGGTAAGTTTGGGGTGCCAGGTGTAAATGATAATGGGAGCCCTTTGATTGAACTTTGTATAGAAAGGGGTTTAGTTATAGGTAATACATATTTTAAGAAAAAGAGGATAAATAAGTATACACGATATGATGTAGGGCGAAATGACAGTAGTTTGTTGGATTATGTATTGGTAGATAAAAGACTGTTGAGTAGACTTCAGGATGTACATGTTTATAGAGGGGCCACAGATATATCAGATCACTTTCTAGTTGTAGCTACACTGAGAGTAAAAGGTAGATGGGATACAAGGAGAATAGAAGCATCAGGGAAGAGAGAGGTAAAGGTTTATAAACTAAAAGAGGAGGCAGTTAGGGTAAGATATAAACAGCTATTGGAGGATAGATGGGCTAATGAGAGCATAGGCAATGGGGTCGAAGAGGTATGGGGTAGGTTTAAAAATGTAGTGTTAGAGTGTTCAGCAGAAGTTTGTGGTTACAGGAAAGTGGGTGCAGGAGGGAAGAGGAGCGATTGGTGGAATGATGATGTAAAGAGAGTAGTAAGGGAGAAAAAGTTAGCATATGAGAAGTTTTTACAAAGTAGAAGTGATGCAAGGAGGGAAGAGTATATGGAGAAAAAGAGAGAAGTTAAGAGAGTGGTGAAGCAATGTAAAAAGAGAGCAAATGAGAGAGTGGGTGAGATGTTATCAACAAATTTTGTTGAAAATAAGAAAAAGTTTTGGAGTGAGATTAACAAGTTAAGAAAGCCTAGAGAACAAATGGATTTGTCAGTTAAAAATAGGAGAGGAGAGTTATTAAATGGAGAGTTAGAGGTATTGGGAAGATGGAAGGAATATTTTGAGGAATTGTTAAATGTTGATGAAGATAGGGAAGCTGTGATTTCGTGTATAGGGCAAGGAGGAATAACATCTTGTAGGAGTGAGGAAGAGTCAGTTGTGAGTGTGGGGGAAGTTCGTGAGGCAGTAGGTAAAATGAAAGGGGGTAAGGCAGCCGGGATTGATGGGATAAAGATAGAAATGTTAAAAGCAGGTGGGGATATAGTTTTGGAGTGGTTGGTGCAATTATTTAATAAATGTATGGAAGAGGGTAAGGTACCTAGGGATTGGCAGAGAGCATGCATAGTTCCTTTGTATAAAGGCAAAGGGGATAAAAGAGAGTGCAAAAATTATAGGGGGATAAGTCTGTTGAGTGTACCTGGTAAAGTGTATGGTAGAGTTATAATTGAAAGAATTAAGAGTAAGACGGAGAATAGGATAGCAGATGAACAAGGAGGCTTTAGGAAAGGTAGGGGGTGTGTGGACCAGGTGTTTACAGTGAAACATATAAGTGAACAGTATTTAGATAAGGCTAAAGAGGTCTTTGTGGCATTTATGGATTTGGAAAAGGCGTATGACAGGGTGGATAGGGGGGCAATGTGGCAGATGTTGCAAGTGTATGGTGTAGGAGGTAGGTTACTGAAAGCAGTGAAGAGTTTTTACGAGGATAGTGAGGCTCAAGTTAGAGTATGTAGGAAAGAGGGGAATTTTTTCCCAGTAAAAGTAGGCCTTAGACAAGGATGTGTGATGTCACCGTGGTTGTTTAATATATTTATAGATGGGGTTGTAAGAGAAGTAAATGCGAGGGTCTTGGCAAGAGGCGTGGAGTTAAAAGATAAAGAATCACACACAAAGTGGGAGTTGTCACAGCTGCTCTTTGCTGATGACACTGTGCTCTTGGGAGATTCTGAAGAGAAGTTGCAGAGATTGGTGGATGAATTTGGTAGGGTGTGCAAAAGAAGAAAATTAAAGGTGAATACAGGAAAGAGTAAGGTTATGAGGATAACAAAAAGATTAGGTGATGAAAGATTGAATATCAGATTGGAGGGAGAGAGTATGGAGGAGGTGAACGTATTCAGATATTTGGGAGTGGACGTGTCAGCGGATGGGTCTATGAAAGATGAGGTGAATCATAGAATTGATGAGGGAAAAAGAGTGAGTGGTGCACTTAGGAGTCTGTGGAGACAAAGAACTTTGTCCTTGGAGGCAAAGAGGGGAATGTATGAGAGTATAGTTTTACCAACGCTCTTATATGGGTGTGAAGCGTGGGTGATGAATGTTGCAGCGAGGAGAAGGCTGGAGGCAGTGGAGATGTCATGTCTGAGGGCAATGTGTGGTGTGAATATAATGCAGAGAATTCGTAGTTTGGAAGTTAGGAGGAGGTGCGGGATTACCAAAACTGTTGTCCAGAGGGCTGAGGAAGGGTTTTTGAGGTGGTTCGGACATGTAGAGAGAATGGAGCGAAACAGAATGACTTCAAGAGTGTATCAGTCTGTAGTGGAAGGAAGGCGGGGTAGGGGTCGGCCTAGGAAGGGTTGGAGGGAGGGGGTAAAGGAGGTTTTGTGTGCGAGGGGCTTGGACTTCCAGCAGGCATGCGTGAGCGTGTTTGATAGGAGTGAATGGAGACAAATGGTTTTTAATACTTGACGTGCTGTTGGAGTGTGAGCAAAGTAACATTTATGAAGGGATTCAGGGAAACCGGCAGGCCGGACTTGAGTCCTGGAGATGGGAAGTACAGTGCCTGCACTCTGAAGGAGGGGTGTTAATGTTGCAGTTTAAAAACTGTAGTGTAAAGCACCCTTCTGGCAAGACAGTGATGGAGTGAATGATGGTGAAAGTTTTTCTTTTTCGGGCCACCCTGCCTTGGTGGGAATCGGCCGGTGTGATAATAAAAAATAAAAAATATATATTATATATATATATATATTTTTTTTTTTTTTTTTTTGAAAAAGTCGGCCGTCTCCCACCGAGGCAGGGTGACCCAAAAAAGAAAGAAAATCCCCAAAAAGAAAATACTTTCATCATCATTCAACACTTTCACCACACTCGCACATTATCACTGTTTTTGCAGAGGTGCTCAGAATACAACAGTCTAGAAGCATAAACATATAAAGATACACAACATATCCCTCCAAACTGCCAATATCCCAAACCCCTCCTTTAAAGTGCAGGCATTGTACTTCCCATTTCCAGGACTCAAGTCCGACTATATGAAAATAACCGGTTTCCCTGAATCCCTTCACTAAATATTACCCTGCTCACACTCCAACAGATCGTCAGGTCCCAAGTACCATTCGTCTCCATTCACTCCTATCTAACACGCTCACGCACGCTTGCTGGAAGTCCAAGCCCCTTACCCACAAAACCTCCTTTACCCCCTCTCTCCAACCCTTTCGAGGACGACCCCTACCCCGCCTTCCTTCCCCTATAGATTTATATGCTTTCCATGTCATTCTACTGTGATCCATTCTCTCTAAATGACCAAACCACCTCAACAACCCCTCTTCTGCCCTCTGACTAATACTTTTATTAACTCCACACCTTCTCCTAATTTCCACACTCCGAATTTTCTGCATAATATTTACACCACACATTGCCCTTAAACAGGACATCTCCGCTGCCTCCAACCGTCTCCTCGCTGCTGCATTTACCACCCAAGCTTCACACCCATATAAGAGTGTTGGTACTACTATACTTTCATACATTCCCTTCTTTGCCTCCATAGATAACGTTTTTTGACTCCACATATACCTCAACGCACCACTCACCTTTTTTCCCTCATCAATTCTATGATTAACCTCATCCTTCATAAATCCATCCGCCGACACGTCAACTCCCAAGTATCTGAAAACATTCACTTCTTCCATA
>NC_091308.1:1325913-1369633 GCF_038502225.1 Cherax quadricarinatus
TATTCATATCACACTTTTTTTTTTTTTAACAAGTTGGCTGTCTCCCACTGAGGCAGGGTGACCCAAAAAGAAAGAAAATCCCAACAGAGAAGATACTTTCATCATCAGTCAACATTTTCACCTCATACATAATCACTGTTTTTGCAGAGGAACCTAGGCATTGTACTTCCCATTTCCAGTATTCAAGTCCGGCTGTGTAAAAAGACCGGTTTCCCTGCATCCCTTCACTAAATTTTACCCTGCTCACACTCCAATAGCTCGTCAGGTCCCAAAAATCATTCGTCTCCATTCACTCCTATGTAACACGCTGACACGTACTTGCTGGAAGTCCAAGCCCCTCGCCCACAAAACCTCCTTTACTCCCTCCCTACAACCTTTTCAAGGACGACCCCTACCCTGCCTTCCTTTCCCTAGAGATTTATACGCTCTCCAAGTCATTCTGCTTTGATCCATTCTCTCGAAATGACCAAACCACCTCAACAACCCCTCTTCGGCCCTCTGACTAATACTTTTAGTAACTCCACACCTCCTCCTAATTTCCACACCCCGAATTCTCTCTCTAATATTTACACCACACATTGCCCTTAGATAGGACATCTTCACTACCTCCAGCCTCCTCTTCGCTGTAGCATTTGCAACCCAAGCTTCACACGCATATAAGAGTGTTGGTACCACTATACTTTCGTATATTCCCTTCTTTGCCTCCATGGATAACGTTTTTTTTTTGTCTCCACAGATACCTCAACGCACCTCTCGCCTTTTTTCCTTCATCAATTCTGTGGTTAACCTCATCCTTCATAAACCCATTCGGTGAAAAGTCAACTCCCAAATATCGGAAAACATTCACTTCTTCCATACTCCCTCTCTCCAATGTAATATCCAATTTTTCTTTATCTAAATCATTTGACACCCTCATCACCTTACACTTATCTATGTTCACTTTCAACTTTCTACCTTTACACACCCTCCCAAACTCATGTACAACTTTCCTTTAGAATCTCCCATAAGCACAGTATCATCAGAAAAAAGAAACTGTGTCAACTCCCATTTTGTACTTGATATCCCATAATTTAATCCTACCCCAATACCTAGCATTTACTTCTTTTACAATCCCATCTATAAATATATTAAACAACCATGGTGACATTACACATCCCTGTCTAAGACCTACTTTTACCAGGAAGTAATCTCCCTCTTCTATACACCTTAACGTGAGCCTCACTATCCTCATAAAAACTCTTTACCGCATTTAGTAACCTACTACCTATTCCATATACTTGCAACATCTGCCACATTGCTTCCCTATCTACTCTGTCATATACCTTTTCTAAATCCATAAATGCAATGAAAACTTCCCTACATTTATCTACATACTGTTAACATGTATGCTTCAATGTAAACACTTGATCTACACATCCTTTACCCACTCTAAAGCCACCTTGCTCATCTGCAATCCTACTCTCTGTCTTACTTCTGATTCTTTCAGTAATAACCCTACTGCACAATTTACCTGGTATACTCAGTAAACTTCTTTCTTTCAACAAACCGGCCATATCCCACCGAGGCAGGGTGGCCCAAAAAGAAAAACTAAAGTCTCTCTTTTTAAATTTAGTAATTTATACAGGCGAAGGGGTTACTAGCCCCTTGCTCCTGGCATTTTAGTTGCCTCTTACAACACGCATGGCTTACGGAGGAAGAATTCTGTTTCACTTCCCCATGGAGATAAGAGGAAATAAACAAGAACAAGAACTAGAAAGAAAATAGAAGAAAACCCAGAGGGGTGTGTATATATATGCTTGTACATGTATGTGTAGTGTGACTTAAATGTAAGTAGAAGTAGCAAGATGTACGTGAAATCTTCCATGTTTATGAGACAAAAAAAGGACTCCAGCAATCCTACCATCTTTCTTTCTTTCAACACACCGGCCGTATCCCAGCGAGGCGGGGTGGCCCAAAAGAAAAAATGAAAGTTTCTCCTTTTACATTTAGTAATACATACAGGAGAAGAGGTTATTAGCCCCTTGCTCCCAGCATTTTAGTTGCCTCTTACAACACACATGGCTTACAGAGGGAGAATTCTGTTCCACTTCCCCATGGAGATAAGAGGAAATAAACAAGAACAAGAACTAGAAAGAAAATAGAAGTAAACCCAGAGGGGTGTGTATATATATATGCTTGTACATGTGTGTGTAGTGTGACCTAAGTGTAAGTAGAAGTAGGAAGACATACCTGAAATCTTGCATGTTTATGAGACAAAAAAGACACCAGCAATCCTACCATCATGTAAAACAGTTACAGGTTTCCGTTTTACACTCATTGGCAGGACGGTAGTACCTCCCTGGGTGGTTGCTGTCTACCAACCTGCTACCCAGAACTCTGTAAACTTCTTCCCTTATAATTTTTAGTCTCTCTTGTCCCCCTTCACTTTATATAAAGGAACTATACACGCTCTCTGCCAATCCCTAGGTACCAGGCCAGACTTCAAAAGATGTTGTACCTCCCTGACCATTGCATGAAATTACAGCCTTCCTTTCATCATTGACATTTAAAAGTTCCTCAGAATATTCCCACCATTTATCCAATACCTCCAGCTCCCCATGTACTAGCTCCCCCACTCTGTTTTTTAACTGACAAATCCATTTGTTCCCTAGGCTTTCTTAACTTGTTTATCTCACTCCAAAATTTTTTTCTGATTTTCAGCAAAATTTCTTGGCAGTGCCTCTCCCACTCTTTCATTTGCTCTCCTTTTGCACTCTCTTCACCTTTCTTTTACTCTCCATATACTGCCCTGCTTACAACACTTCTGCTTTGTAAAAACCTCTCATAAGCTGCCTTTTTCTCTTTTATCACACCCTTTACTTCATCATTCCACCAATCACTCTTCTTTCCTCCTGCACCCACCCTCCTATAGCCACAAACTTTTGCCCCTTATTCTAAATACTGCATTTTTAAAACTATCCTAACCCTCATCAACCCCCAACCCCCACTACTCCTACTTAGTTTATACACTTTCACACCTCTCTTACTTGCTGTTGCCATTTTCCTTTTGTCCCATTTACCTCTTACTTTAACTGTAGCAACAACTAAATACTGATCCGATATATCCGTTGACCCTCTATAAACATGTACATACTGAAGCCTACTCATCAACCTTTTATCTACCAATACATAATCTAACAAACTACTTTCATTATGTGAATAAAGATAATTATTATTTATCAGTTAGACAGGTAGGAATTTGGGACACCTAGGTCGCACAAAATGTCCCCCTTCGATACCTACCACTGTCATATCCACAAGTTGCTCTGGACCTATTAATATCATACCTTGTATACTTATTTATCCTCTTTTTCATAAAATATGTATTATTTATTACCAAACCTCTTTCTACGCATAGCTCAACCCGTTGACTGTTTTGGTCGTATATATACGTGTTACGAGCCACCGTTTTTGACGTATATGTACTCATAAATTCTAGCGGCTTCAAATCAAGCAGGAGAAAGCTGGTAGGCCCGCATGTGAGAGAATGCGTCTGTGTGGTCAGTGTACACTATATAAAAAAAATCCTGCAGCATGCAGTGCATAATGAGAAAAAAAAAAACTCCGGCCGTTTTTGTTTTTAATTAAAATGCCGACTTTGTGGTCTATTTTTGTATAGTATATATGGTTGTATTCTCATTTTCTTGGTCTCATTTGATAGAATGGAAAACATGTTATAGAAATATTGGTGATTTTGATTCGTTTTACTATGAAAAGAATCTTGAACTGGAGCTCAAAGTAGGGGAAATGTTTGATTTTTGCTGATGTTCAAAAGTAAACAAATGTCATTTTCCAATAAATGTCCAAGTAGCCATTCTGATATGCAGTCATGAATAGGTTGACATTATTTATACAATTATTACAATATTGCAGTAGTCTGCATAACAGTAAATCTTCTATTTTTTGGTTGAATAAAAATTCAAAATGAAAAGGAAGAGTAATATCAGAGGGGCCTGGGGACGTGACTGATGAACAAAGAAAATTTTATTTTAGAGCCTGGAATGTCTGAATTGTTCATTCTGGACCCTATTTTGAAATTGTCATATTTTTTATTTTCGTGAAATTGGCCAAATTGCAAATTTCTGACCACGTTATTGGGTAGTTGAAATTGGTAAATGGGCAGTTTCTTGTACTCAATCGATAGAAAAAATGGAGCTCTAAAGAAATAGCTATGAGTTTGGTAGACTGGAACACTGGAATTAGCCGAAAATAGGGCTCAAAGTGGGGGAAATCGCCGATTTGTAAATATCACCAAGGTCGCTAACTTTGCAAGAGCATAACTCCGCCAGTTTTCCATCAAATTTCGTTCTTTTGGTGTCATTACAATCGGGAAAAGATTCTCTATCATTTCACGAGAAAAATAATTGGGGGGAATTTTGTGACATCAGGAGACGCCTCAGGATTTGGGGTTGCGACAGTCAAGGGGTTAAAGGCTCCCCATTTTTATTTACCCCTGGCACCCCAAATTTACCTACTACTACCTCCACAACATTTTTACCCAGTTTAACATTGAGATCCCCAACCACAAGTACTCTCTCACTTGGTTCAAAACTCCCCATGCACTCAACATTTCTCAAAATCTCTCTCCTCTACACTTCTCTCTGCTCCAGGTGCATAAACACTTACTATAACCCACTTTTCACATCCAACCCTTATTTTACACCACATAATAATTGAATTAGTACATTTATATTCCCTCTTTTCCTGTCATAACTTATCCTTCAACATTATTGCTACTCCTTCTTTAGCTCTAACTCTAGTTGAAACCCCTGACCTAATCCCATTTATTTCTCCTCACTGAAACTTTCCTACCCCCTTCAGCTTTGCTTCACTTAAACCAGGACATCCAGCTTCTTCTCATTCATAACATCCACAATCATCTCTCTTATCATTCGCACAACATCCATGCACATTCAAACACCCCACTTGGACGGTTTTCTTCTTTTTCTTTTTAGTAAGCTATACGGGAAAAATTGTTACTAGCCCATTGTTCCCGGCATTTTATTTGACTTTTACAACATGCATAGCTTATGGTGGAAAGATTCTTATTCCACTTCCCCATAGATATGAAATGAAAAGCACCAAACAGACGATGCATCTGGTTATAGTTCATAAACATTCATACAGACACTTTACATTATGTACCAGTTGTCTCTGCAGTGGTACAGTACAATAAATAAAGACCAACACTTCCATTCTTATGTAATTTGTAGAAGGAATGATGCTATGACAAATTACAGTGGACTCTCGTTATTCGTAATTAATCCGTTTCAGAGAATGTGACTATTATCGAGATTGACGATTTGCAAGTCTTTTTTTCCCCATAAGAAATGATGTAAATCCAATTAATTCGTTCCACACATCCAGAAGTATCAACAAAAAAATTTTTTTACCTTAAAGATAGTTTTACATGCACAAAAGAATGAACATTCAACATGACAGTTACCTTTATTGAAGGCTATTGTTGATGAATGGAAGACAGGGAGGAGGGGAGAAGGAAGAGAAGTTATTGTTTGGAAGGGGAATCCCCCTCTATAAGGGCTCTAGATCACTTCAGGGGTCACTTCCCTAGCTTAAATATATATTTACATGCAGAAAAGAATGCCAAATACAGTAAGGCCCCACTTTACGGCGTTTCGTCTTACGGCATTCCGCTAATACAGCGATGTCAAATTATGACCAAAATTTGCTATACGGCAAGCAGTCTTTCAAATACTGTGCCCCCCCACCCGGTTTGTTTACATTTTCCGTGACCACATCTATTATGTCAGGAAACTTTCCAAAATTTCAAGTGTTTTAAAGTTACTGCATATTTTATATGTACTCTGATAATTATAGTTAAGTGTACCTGTACCTAAATATACTTACACACTGTGCTGGTGTGCAGGTACACATTAAAATTGCTAAGTCTCTCTCTACTCATGACGCCAATACTACGTAATAATAATCACTCTTGGGCACACTAAATGTCTTATTTTACATCAATATAGGCATTTTCATTAATCCATCTATGATATTTTCCTCAAAATTATATATGAAACCCATTACATAGCATATAAACATGATACATACACTCAGAATAAAAATTGATGTAAATATGAGATTTGTTGACAAAGCAGCTGTGTAGGTAGTGTTGGAAGAATTACATTTCCTCAAGTCAAACAGGGGGAAAACTGTAGAAAAATATTCTTTTCGTATGCCTTTACTCTATGTATAGCAATTGACGACCCTTGTGAGTTTAGTGCTTTTTATAATAATAATATTATTATTATTATTAATAATAATAATATTATTATTATTAATAATAATAATATTATTATTATTATTATCTTCATTCACTCTAAAAATGGTGTGTTGCTGTTTGTTTATTCTGAACTAACTTGTACAACTTGTACACAATGTAAGAGTATTTGTATTGTGAGGTAATTATTATTAGAATAAAAAAATATTGAGGTAAATGTTTTACAAACTCTTACAAATGGACGTGAATGAACTAAAAGTAGACACATATTAATACGCATTTATTTCGCCTGACCAAGTGATCGTCCACTACCTGTTCAGTTTGTGTTCTTACATTGTCTCAACTCTGTATCTCGTTCTCTCTCTCGTTTACTCTTTCGTTAACTAGTTGGCTCTCATTGACGATGGCGTCTAAGGTTAGCTGTAATAAAAAGAGAAGTCGTAAGCCTCTTGCTTTAACCCTTTCAGGGTCCGTCCCGTAGATCTACGGCTTTACATTCAGGGTCCAAACCGTAGATCTACGCCATGAGCTCAGCTCACTCTGATAAACTGAGTGGTACATTTGGGCCTAGATATGAGAGAATACATCTATGTGGTATGTGTGCACCACATAAAACAGATCCTGCAGCACACTGTGTATAATGAGAGAAAAAAAATGAAATCATGATTTTTCGATTAAAACAGCAACTTTGCAGTGTTTTTTCGTATGTTTTTTATAGTTGTATTTGCGATTTCTTGGTCTCATTTGATAGAATGGAAGACATATTACAGAAATAGAGATGATTTTGATTGGTTTTAGCACTGGAAATGGCTTGAAACTGAGCTCAAAGTAGCAGAAATGTTAAATTTTTGCCGATATTCAAGAATAAACAAACGACCTCACACGTCTAATACACGTCAGCTGGTGGGTCTAATATACATTCACAAATATGGTGATGATATTTATAGAATTATTACAGTATTGCATAACAGTAAATCTTCTATTTTTTGGTGTGAATAAAAATTCATTATGTGAATAAAAAATCAAAATGGAATTTATTTGTAAAGCCTCAAAACATAACTAATGAACAGAGGAAATGTTAGTTTAGTGCCAGGAATGCCTACATTGTTCATTCTGGACCCTATTTTGAAATTGGAATATTTTGAACTTTGTGTTAAATTGGCCAAATTAACAATTTCCGATCACTTTATTTTGTAGTTGAAACAGTTGACTTGGCGATTTCTTGTGCTCAATCGATAGAATAGAAGTAATACTAGTGAAATAGCTAAGAATTTGGTTGATTGGAATAATGTAATTGGCCTAAAATGGGAGTCAAAGTCGGCAAAATCGCCGATTTGTAAATATCGCTGACACATCAAAATTCGCGAGAGCATAATTTCGTCAATTTTCCACCAAATTTCGTACTTTTTGTTTTATTACCTTCACAAAAAGATTCTCTACGATTTCATAGAAAAAATAACAAATTTTTTTTTTTTAAATTCTTGGACACTGGTGCGTGACTCCAGATTTGGGCCTTGGACCCTGAAAGGGTTAAGTGCCAAGTTAGAGGATGATGGTGTGCCATTTTGATTTTATTCAATAAACACCTTGCCACTCACCTCTCACACATTAATATTAATATTTTAAAGTAAGTAATAAGTGTACTCTGTGTGTATCTTACCTTTTATTGTGTTTTTAATGCCTATTTATATTGCTAACTTAATATTAGTGTAAACTTATTGTCTGGCATTTGTTACATATTTTATGTGTGCTCTGATAATAATACTTGTGGAGCTGTGTGGTAGCCGGGTGGAGGGACAACATTACGTTTTCTCTGTTCAGCCATCAGAGAAAACGTGTATGAATCTGCGTTTGGCCCAGCCACTCCCTCACTCCGCTTTTGTTTACAATTTTTGGCATGAATTATTCATTACTTCTACCTTCGTTTATGATGGCATCTAAAGGTAGTTGTTAGAAATGGTTAAATTCAGTGAACAAGGCATGTCGATGTTAATAATATGGCTCTGGCCCACAGTGTAGGTAGCTGGTAGGTGTAGCCCAGGCAGGCTACACCTACCGGCTACCTACACTGACTTTCTACAAATAAATACTACTCACTTCTCTTCCTATATTAAGACTACACATATTTTAAGGTAAATAATGAGTGTACTGGATGTGTATTTTACCTCTCTGGGATGTTTTAAATATCGTATATTAAGTATGAGATGGGGAGCCAGTGCTACCTACACCTGGGCTACCTGCACCTGACTTCCTACAAATAAGTACTACTCACCTCTCTCCCTACATTAAGATTACAAATACTTTAAGATAAGTAATGAATTTACTGTGACTGTATTTTACTTTGTGTGTTTTTAATACCTAGTTCTATTACTAACTTAATATAATTTAGTGTAAACTTGTTGTCTGGCATTTATATGCATTTATAAATGGAAAAAAATGGCGTTCTGCCTTCCGGCGATGTCTGCTTTCTGGCGACATCCTGGAACCTAACCCTCAGTATAAGTGGGGCCCTACTGTAAATGTAAAGCACTAATAAAATGTATAAATGAACATTTAACATCACGCTTACCTCTAATGAATACTCTTGTTGGTGTATGGCAGAAGGGGCAGAGGGAGGGGAGGCGAGTTTATTGTTGGAGAATATGACACTAATGTCAACTCTGCAGCTTATTTATCTATCACAGTTCAACTAATATGACATAATAAACAATATTAATAACATAGAAACATGGAATATACTCTAGAATGAATAAAATAAGTCATTATGTATGAAACAAGAGGTGTTCTGTTGTTGGGTGTATAAGGGCCACTGAGAGCATAAGTCGTCCATAATGGTGGTGAAGCAGCAGCTGAGGCGGCGGTGTTTTCTGTAGCCCTATATAACTCAACAGCAATGGAGGAGTTAGAATTGCTGAATCACTGATGAAGGCACCCTCTACCACCATCACAACCACTACTACCCTCTACCACTATCACAACCACTACCACCATCACTACCACCCTCTACCACTATCACAACTGCTACCACCTTCTACCACCATAACTACCACCATCACTACCAGCCTCTACCACTGTCACAACTGCTTCCACCCTCTACCACTATTACAACTGCTACCACCCTCTACCACCATCACTACCACCCTCTACCACTATCACAACTGCTACCACTCTACCACCACCACTTTCATATTTTTCTACAAACTTTTTCTTAAATTATGTGTGATTCTCACATTCTTTACCAAAGGGCTGGCACTAGAAGCTTTCTTTGGAGTCATGGTGACTTATTTAGCAATTGCAGGTACAAAAACGAATGGAATATTATGAAATGTATCATATGAACTTGTGGGATCATCCTCACTCACTGATAAACAATGACACACTGACTGGTAATGGAGTGTGAGGTGGCTCGGGGCTCTTTGTACGTGTCCCAGACGAACGACTATTTGCGAGTCAAATGACGATTCGCGAGTCAATGTTTTGATGAAAAAACGTTACAATTTCCAAAAATTACGACTTTTCAGCCTTACGAAAAATGAGGGTCCACTGTATTATTATCATAATTTTTTTTTTTTAACAAGTCGGCCGTCTCCCACCGAGGCAGGGTGACCCAAAAAAAGAAAGAAAATCCCCAAAAAGAAAATACTTTCATCATCATTCAACACTTTCACCACACTCACACATTATCACTGTTTTTGCAGAGGTGCTCAGAACACAACAGTTTAGAAGCATATACGTATAAAGATACACAACATATCCCTCCAAACTGCCAATATCCCAAACCCCTCCTTTAACCCTTAAATGGTCCAAACGTATATATACGTTTTTTCAACATCTGAAAGTATGTAAAAAAATGTACATCATCTTTTTTGTTTTGCATTTGAAAACGTGTAAAAAACTTTTATCTACTTTTTTTTTGTTATATTTGAAAATATGTAAAAAAAAGTAGATCTACTTTTGTAGCAATACGAATTTGAACGTCGATCTGTTTGGACCGTTTAAGGGTTAAAGTGCAGGCATTGTACTTCCCATTTCCAGGACTCAAGTCCGACTATATGAAAATAACCGGTTTCCCTGAATCCCTTCACTAAATATTACCCTGCTCACACTCCAGCAGATCGTCAGGTCCCAAGTACCATTCGTCTCCATTAACTCCTATCTAACACGCTCACGCACGCTTGCTGGAAGTCCAAGCCCCTCGCCCACAAAACCTCCTTTACCCCCTCTCTCCAACCCTTTCGAGGACGACCCCTACCCCTCCTTCCTTCCCCTATAGATTTATGTGCTTTCCACGTCATTCTACTTTGATCCATTCTCTCTAAATGACCAAACCACCTCAACAACCCCTCTTCTGCCCTCTGGCTAATACTTTTATTAACTCCACACCTTTTCCTAATTTCCACACTCTGAATTTTCTGCATAATATTTACACCACACATTGTGCTTAAACAGGACATCTCCACTGCCTCCAACCATCTCCTCGCTGCTGCATTTACCACCCAAGCTTCACATCCATAAAAGAGTGTTGGTACTACTATACTTTCATACATTCCCTTCTTTGCCTCCATAGATAACGTTTTTTGACTCCACATATACCTCAATGCACCACTCACCTTTTTTCCCTCATCAATTCTATGATTAACCTCATCCTTCATAAATCCATCCGCCGACACTTCAACTCCCAAGTATCTGAAAACATTCACTTCTTCCATACTCTTCCTCCCCAATTTGATATCCAATTTTTCTTTATCTAAATCATTTGATACCCTCATCACCTTACTCTTTTCTATGTTCACTTTCAACTTTCTACCTTTACACACATTCCCAAACTCATCCACTAACCTTTGCAAGTTTTCTTTAGAATCTCCCATAAGCACAGTATCATCAGCAAAAAGTAACTGTGTCAATTCCCATTTTGAATTTGATTCCCCATAATTTAATCCCACACCTCTCCTGAACACCCTAGCATTTACTTCTTTTACAACCTCATCTATAAATATATTAAGCTACCATGGTGACATTACACATCCCTGTCTAAGACCTACTTTTACCAGGAAGTAGTCTCCCTCTCTTCTACACACCCTAATCTGAGCCTCACTATCCTCATAAAAACTCTTTACAGCATTTAGTAACTTACCACCTGTTCCATATACTTGCAACATCTGCCACATTGCTCCTTTATCCACTCTATCGTATGCCTTTTCTAAATCCATAAATGCAATAAAACTTTCCTACCTTTATCTAAATACTGTTCACATATATGCTTCAATGTAAACACTTGATCTACACATCCCCTACCCACTCTGAAACCTCCTTGCTCATCCGCAATCCTACATTCTGTCTTACCTCTAATTCTTTCAATTATAACCCTACCGTACACTTTTCCTGGTATACTCAGTAAACTTATTCCTCTATAATTTTTACAATCTCTTTTGTCCCCTTTCCCTTTATATAAAGGGACTAAACATGCTCTCCGCCAAGTAAACTTATTCCTCTATAATTTTTACAATCTCTTTTGTCCCCTTTCCCTTTATATAAAGGGACTAAACATGCTCTCCGCCAATCCCTAGGTACCTTCCCCTCTTTCATACATTTATTAAACAAAAGTACCAACCACTCCAACACTATATCACCCACTGTTTTTAACATTTCTGTCATGATCCCATCAGTTCCAGCTGCTTTACCCCCTTTCATTCTACGTAATGCCTCACGTACTTCCCCCACACTTACATTCTGCTCTTCTTCACTCCTAAAAGATGGTATACCTCCCTGGCCAGTGCATGAAATTACCGCCTCCCTTTCTTCCTCAACATTTAAAAGTTCCTCAAAATATTCTCGCTATCTACCTAATACCTCCCTCTATTATAAGTTATTATTATTATAATCATAATAAAAAAGAAGTGCTAAACCCACAAGGGTTGTGAATTGCTATATATAGAGTGAAGGCATACAAAAGGAATGTTTATCTTCAGTTATCCCCCAGTGTTTGACTAGAGAAAATTTTAATTCTTGCAACACTCCTACAAAGCCACTTTGTAAACAGATCTCATATGTCAGTTTTTATTCTGTGGGTGCATGTATAATGTTTGTGCTATGTAATATGCTTCTTATATAGTTTTGAAGAAAATATCGTAGATGCATTAATGAAAATGTCTATTTTAATGTAAAATAAAACATTTAATGTGCCCAAGAGAGCTTATTATTACTATGGCCTCATTAGTAGAGAGACTCTTGGTTATTTTAATGTCTACCTGCACATCAGCACAGTGCGTAAATATATTTAGGTACAGGTATACATAAGTATAATTATCAGGGTACATATAAAATATGCAGTAGCTTTAAAACACTTGAAATTGTGGAAAGTTTCCAAACATAATAGGTTTGCTCATGGAAAATGTAAACAAACCGGGTTGGGCATGCCATATTTGAAAGACCGCTTGCCGCATAGCAGATTTTGTACATAATTTGAAGTCGCCGTATTAGCGAAACACTGTAAGGCAGGGCCCTACTGTATAGTGCCAGCACTCTGAAGGATGAGTTTTTTTTTTTATTCCCTGAAGATATAGCTATGAAGTACAGTAGTTGAGTAAAATAAAATCTCCCTTCTCCCTGCTATGATGGAAAATGGCCAATGTGTTAATGAAGAATATTAATTTGACCACATAATTAGTCTAGTAACTGTAAATAGGTTCACTTGTGGATACTTCCAACCCCTGGATTGGAAGGGTTGTTGAGGTGGTTCGGACATGTAGAGAGAATGGAGCGAAACAGAATAACTTCAAGAGTGTATCAGTCTGTAGTGGAAGGAAGGCGGGGTAGGGGTCGGCCTAGGAAAGGTTGGAGGGAGGGGGTAAAGGAGGTTTTATGTGCGAGGGGCTTGGACTTCCAGCAGGCATGCGTGAGCGTGTTTGATAGGAGTGAATGGAGACAAATGGTTTTTAATACTTGACGTGCTGTTGGAGTGTGAGCAAAGTAACATTTATGAAGGGATTCAGGGAAACCGGCAGGCCGGACTTGAGTCCTGGAGATGGGAAGTACAGTGCCTGCACTCTGAAGGAGGGGTGTTAATGTTGCAGTTTAAAAACTGTAGTGTAAAGCACCCTTCTGGCAAGACAGTGATGGAGTGAATGATGGTTTAAGTTTTTCTTTTTCGGGCCACCCTGCCGTGGTGGGAATCGGCCAGTGTGATAATAAAAAAAATAAATAATAATAATACAAAACTGAGTTACATAAAATTATTATTATTGTTCCAGTCACTGTATTATGCCTTTTGTTATTTACTATTATTGTAACATTCATGGGGAAGTGCCAAAACTGTACGGGTCATGTGGTACGTGGGGAATGGAAGGCATTCAGGTTCGATCCAAGAAAGGAGAGGGCAGGTCTAGTTCCTTGGATCAAGAGCCCCTCATTGGCATTACAGAATCTCCTTTCAGGGGATCACACACAAAAGAATATAGAAAAGACAAGAGGAAAATTACAGTAGTGTTGAGGCCTCCCAGGAGTGTGCTGTTTGGTGCCATATTTATTACAGTAAATAATATCTTTAAAGATTTTGTATGTACTTGTAAAAGTAATGTTAGGTCCTTTTCAGAGTCACTGCTTGACCATTTTTTCTTTCCTTTACAGAATCTTGCAGCAGAAGGAACATACAATAATCTTGATGTGACTCTCCTGAAAGCCAATGAGTATCGCAATGAATGGTTCGAGCAGGTCCACAGCTGCACACTGGATGAGACGCTTGGAACCATTATGGAACGCATTGTACGGGCAGAAGTACATCGTCTGGTTGTAGTTGATGAAAAAAATCGGGTTGTTGGTGTTATATCTCTATCTGATATTCTCAAGGAGCTTGTCCTGAAGCCCTGCAGTAAGTAATAGGTATTTAATATATGACTAGTTCTCATATGTAGCCTTTTCACCATTTATTGCTACAAACTACTAGTAACTATCTTGGCTTAGCTTTATACTTAGGTAGCAACTATTTTTTAGGTTGAAGTGATTTAATCATTAATATCTACCTCAGTTTAACTTAGTACTGTATTACCTTAAACTATATTCTCAGTTATAAATATATACAGCCTCTCCTCACTTACTGACGTACTCGTTTACGGAGTTATGACGGGCTCTTTGATAAGTCGTTATTGTAAACTGTACGAGAACTTGGGTCATGAACGGGCAGTGCAGCATCTCAGCATCAAGCATCTCGATCTACTTCCTGCAGCCACTCAGTACACTAGCTTTCACAGTCTCCAAAACTACATTTTTGTACAAATTTGTACTTTATTGTGCACCCCATAACACAAGATAGAAGTGCAGAAGCTCTTAGAACAGGAAAAACAACAGGAGAGTGGAAGATTTACAAAAGGAGTTCATTGTAAAGGGGTTAATGATGCACCTCAGCATCAAGTAATCTCCAAGACTACATATTTTGTCTATAAATTTGTACTTTCTTGTGCATCCCATAGTAGAAGATAGAGTTAGAAGTGCAGCAGCACTTGGAAGAGGAAAATAGAAAAGAAGTACAAAACAAGTTCACAGTAAAGAGGTTAGCTGGTGTGTTCGTCTGTGTCTTTAAGTTTTCTGTGTATCGTGGCAGCTTGAGAAATGATTAAACTCGGTGAACAGGGTATGTCGATGGTAATAATAATAATAATAAATAATAATTGCTCTGAAGTGCTCTAATTGTCAGCTACCAAACCTATATGAAATACGTAATGACATTTAAAGCACTAGATAGCCATTATTTATTATTATTGTTATAAATTAATATCATTATTGTTATTTTTTATTTATTAACACATCGGTCATTTCCCACCAAAGCAGGGTGGCCTGAAAAAGAAAAACTTCCATCATCATTCACTCCATCACTGTCTTGCCAGAGGCATACTTACACTATAGCTATAAAACTGCAACATTAACACCCCTCCTTCAGAGTGCTGGCACTGTATTTCCCATCTCCAGGAATCAACTCCAGCCTTCCAGTTTCCCTGAATCCCTTCATAAATGTTACCTTGCTTACACTCCAACAGCACGTCAAGTCCTAAAAATAATTTGTCTCCATTTGCTCTTATATAACACGCTCATGCACGCTTGCTGGAAGTCCAAGCCCATCGCACACAAAACCAGTGGGCAACGGTAAACAATATGATGTTCAATGAGGACAAATTCCAACTACTCCGTTATGGAAAACTGGAGGAGATAATAACTAGAACAGAGTATACTACTGACTCCGGCCATACAATAGAGAGGAAAAATAATGTAAGGGACCTGGGAGTAGTAATGTCTGAGGATCTCACTTTCAAGGATCACAACAGTGCCACGATCGCACGTGCAAAGAAAATGATAGGATAGATAATGAGAACTTTCAAAACGAGAGATGCCAAGCCCATGATGATCCTTTTCAAATCACTTGTTCTCTGTAGGCTGGAATACTGCTGTACATTAACATCTCCATACAAAGCAGGTGAAATCGCAGATCTAGAGAGTGTACAGAGATCCTTTACTGCACGTATAAGTTCTGTCAAGCACCTTAACTACTGGGAACGCTTGGAAGCACTTGACTTGTACTCGTTGGAACGCAGGAGGGAGAGATATATCATAATCTACACTTGGAAAATCTTGGAAGGAATGGTCCCAAATCTGCACACAGAAATCACTCCCTACGAAAGTAAAAGACTGGGCAGGCGATGCAAAATGCCGCCAATAAAAAGTAGGGGCGCCATTGGTACACTAAGAGAAAACACCATAAGTGTCCGGGGCCCAAAACTGTTCAACAGCCTCCCATCAAGCATTAGGGGAATTGCCAATAAACCCCTGGCTGCCTTCAAGAGAGAGCTGGACAGATACCTAAAGTCAGTGCCGGATCAGCCGGGCTGTGGCTCGTACGTCGGACTGCGTGCGGCCAGCAGTAACAGCCTAGTTGATCAGGCCCTGATCCATCGGGAGGCCTGGTCATGGACCGGGCCGCGGGGGCGTTGATCCCCGGAATAACCTCCAGGTAACCCCCTCTCTCCAACCTTTCCTAGGCTGACCCCTATCCTGCCTTCCCTCCACTACAGATTTATACACTCTCAAAGTCATTCGATTTTGTTCCACCCTCAAAGTCATTCGATTTTGTTCCACCCTCTCTACATGTCCAAGCCATCTCAATAACCTCTCCTCAGCCCTCTGGGTAATAGTTTTGGTAATCCCGCACTTCCTTCTAATCTCCAAACTACGGATTCTCTGCATTATATTCACACTACACATTGCCCTCAGACATGACATCTCCACTGCCTCCAGCCCTCTCCTTGCAACATTTGCCACCCATGCCTCACACCCATACAAGATCATTGGTATTAACTATACTCTCATACATTCCCCTTTTTGCTTTTATGGATAAAGTTCTCTGTCTCCACTGACTCCTCAGTGCACCACTCACCTTTTTCTCCTCATCAATTCTGTGATTCACCTCATCTTTCATAGACCCATCTGCTGACACTTCTGCTCCCAAATATCTGAATACATTCACCTCCTCCATACTCTGTCCCTCCAATCTGATATCCAATCTTCCTTTACGTAATTTTTTTGTTATCCTCATCACCTTACTCTTTTTTCCATGTTCACTTTTAATTTCCTTCTTTTACATACCCTACCAAACTCATCAATCAACCTCTGCAACTTCTCTTCAGAATCTCCCAAAAGCACAGTGTCATTAGCAAAGAGCAACTGTGGCAATTCCCACTTTGTGTTAGATTCTTTATCTTTTAACCTCACACCTCTTGCCAACACCAGAGCATTCACTTCTCTTACAACTCCATCTATAAATATATTGAAGAACTATGGTGACATCGCACATCCATGTCTAAGGCCTACTTTTACTGGGAAATAATCTCCCTATCCTTGTAAATTATTACTATCATCGACATACCTTGTGCACTGCATTTAATCTTTTCTTAAGATGCCATGAGAGAGCATAGCATATGACTCCAAAAAAAAAAATCAGGAAGCATCTCACTATTTTTGCATGTTTGCTTAGGATAATAGTGTAAATGTAGATAGTTGAAAGTGAACATAGATAAGAGTAGGACGATGAGGGTATCAAATGATTTAGATAAAGAAAAATTGGATATCACATTGGAGAGGAGGAGTATGGAAGTGAATGTTTTTAGATATTTGGGAGTTGATGTGTCAGCAGATGGGTTTATGAAGGATGAGGTTAACCATAGAATTGATGAGAGAAAAAAGGTGAGTGATGCTTTGAGGTATATGTGGAGACAAGTAGTAGTTCTGCTGGGTCTCGAACCCTGGACCCAAGTGGCGAGAGGCGTGACTCTCGCCACTGGGCTACCCCGTAGAGTATATATGTGGAGACAAAAAATGTTATCAGTGGAGGCAAAGAAGGGAATGTATGAAAGTATAGTGGTACCAACACTCTTGTAAGGGTGTGAAGCTTGGGTTGTAAATGCTTCAGCGAGGAGGCGGTTGGAGGCAGTGGAGATGTCCTGTCTAAGGGCAGTGTGTGGTGTAAATATTATGCAGAGAATTCAGAGTGTGGAAATTAGGAGAAGGTGTAGAGTTAATAAAAATATTAGAGGGCTGAAGAGGGGTTGTTGAAGTGGGTTGATCATTTAGAGATAATGGATTAAAGTAGAATGACATGGAGCGCATATAAATCTGTAGGGGTCGTCCTCGAAAAGGTTGGAGGGAGGGGGTAAAGGAGGGTTTGCGGGCGAGGGGCTTGGACTTCCAGCAAGCGTGCATGAGCGTGTTAGATAGTGAATGGAGACGAATGGTTTTTGGGACCTGACGAGCTGTTAGAGTGTGAGCAGGGTAATATTTAGTGAAGGGATTCAGGGAAACCGGTTATTTTTACACAGCCGGACTTGAGTTCTGGAAATGGGAAGTACAATGCCTGTACTTTAAAGGAGGGGTTTGGGATATTGGCAGTTTGGAGGGATGTGTAATAGTTTTTTTGATATAATAATAAAATGTATAGGTGAATACAAATAGAAAGAGTGACTGCCTCGCGTACAGCAGACGGAGGATCAAGCCTCCATCATGTTTTGAGCTGAATGACCTACATAGGTTTACATTTATGATGGTATTTAAATATAATTGGGGCCCTGATATTGTATTCTATATGGAGTTTTAATATTATTTCAGATCAGTTTTTATATTGTATCTTTATATATGCTTCTAAACTGTTGTATCTGGGTGCCTCTGCAAAAACACTAATTATGTATGAGGTAAAAGTGTTGAAAGATGATGAAAGTATTTTTGTTTTAGGGATTTTCTTTCTATTTGGGTCACCCTGCCTAGGTGAGAGATGGCTGACATTAAAAAAAAAAAAAAAAAAAAAGCATGTGTAGTGTGACCCAAGTGTAAGTAGAAGTAAGCAAAGTGTACCTGGAATCTTGTATGTTTATGAGACAGAAAAAAAGACACCGGCAATCCTGCCATCGTGTAGAACAATTGCAGGCTTTCATTTTACACTCGCTTAGCAGGACGGTAGTACCTCCTTGGGTGGTTGCTGTCTGCCAACCTACTACCTAAAACTCGACAGACTTATTCCCCTATAATTTTTACACTCTCATTTGTCCCCTTTGCCTTTATACAAAGTAACTATGCATGCTCTCTATCAATCCCTAAGTACCTTACCCTCTTACATACCTTTATTAAATAAAACACTAACAACTCCAAAACTATATCCCCACCTGCTTGTAACATTTCTATTTTTATCCCAGCAATCCCAACTGCTTTACCTCCCTCCCTCTTTGTATCACTTCTACCTTGAAAAATCTCTCATATGCCAACTTCTATCTAATTACTCGATTTACCTCATTATTCCACCAATTGCTCTTTTTCCCTCCCGCACCCACTTTTCTGTAACCACAACTTCAGCTGAACAGTCTAACACTACATTCTTAAATCTACCTAATACCTTTTTAAGCTCATTGCCTATACCCTTACTAGACCATCTTCCAATTTTTTTTTTCTTGCGATCAGGCTGCATCCCACCAAGGCAGGGTGACCTAAAACAAGAATAATGGAAATTTTTTTCTTTAAATTTAATAATGTATACAGGAGAAAGAGTTACTAGCCTCTTGCTCCCGGCAGTTTAGTTGCCTCTTACAACACACACAGCTTACGAAGGAAGAATTCTGTTTCACTTCCCTGTGAGATAACCATAAATCAACAAGAATAAGAACTAGGACATCTCCACTGCCTCCAACTGCCTCCTCGCTGCTGCATTCGCAACCCAAGCTTCACACCCATATAAGAGTGTTGTTACTTCTATTCTTTCATACATTCCCTTTTTCGCCTCCATAGATAACGTTTCTTGTATCCACATATACCTCAACGCACGACTCGCCTTTTTTCCCTCATCAATTCTATGATTAACCTCATCCTTCATAAATCCATCCACCGACACGTCAACTCCCGAGTACGTATCTGAAAACATTCACTTCTTCCATACTCCTCCTCCCCAAAATGATATCCAATTTTTCTTTAAGTAATTTGATATCCTCATCACCTTACTCTTTTCTATGTTCACTTTCAACTTTCTACCTTTACACACACTCCCAAACTCATCCACTGACCTTTGCAATTTTTCTTTAGAATCTCCCATAAGCACAGTATCATCAGCAAAAAGCAACTGTGTCAATTCCCAGTTTGTATTTGATTCCCCATAATTTAATCCCACCCCTCTCCCAAACACCCTATCATTTACTTCTTTTACAACCCCATCTATAAATATATTAAACAACCGTGGTGACATTACACATCACTGTCTAAGACCTACTTTTACCGGGAAGTAGTCTCCCTCTCTTCTACACACCCTAACCTGAGCCTCACTATCCTCATAAAAACTCTTTACAGCATTTAGTAAATTACCACCTATTCCATATACTCGCAACATCTGCCACATTGCTCCCCTATCCACTCTATCATATGCCTTTTCTAAATCCATAAATGCAATAAAAACTTCCCTACCTTTATCTGAATACTGTTCACATATAAGCTTCAGTGTAAACATTTGATCTACACATCCCCTACCCACTCTGAAATCTCCTTGCTCATCCGCAATCCTACATTCTGTCTTACCTCCAGTTCTTTCAATTATAACCCTACCATACACTTTTCCTGGTATACTCAGTAATTTATTCCTCTATAATTTTTACAATCTCTGCCAATCCCTAGGTACCTTCCCCTCTTTCATACATTTATTAAACAAAAACACCAACCATTCCAACACTTTATCCCTCCCTGCTTTTAACATTTCTGTCATGATCCCGTCAGTTCCAGCTGCTTTACCCCCTTTCATACTACGTAATGCCTCACACACCTCCCCCACACTCACATCCTGTTCTTCTTCACTCCTAAAAGATGGTTTACCTCCCTGGCCAGTGCATGAAATTACCGCTTCCCTTTCTTCGTCGACATTTAAAAGTTCCTCAAAATATCCTCGCCATTTACCCAAAACCTCCATCTCCCCATCTACTATCTCCCCTACTCTGTTTTTAACTGACAAATCCATTTGTTCTCTAGGCTTTCTTAACTTGTTTAACTCACTCCAAAATTTTTTCTTATTTTCATTAAAATTTCTTGACAGTACCTCTCCCACTCTATCTGCTCTCCTTTTGCACTCTCTCACCACTCTCTTCACCTTTCCTTTACTCTCCATATACTTTACTCTTCTTATAACACTTCTGCTTTGTAAAAACCTCTCATAAGCTAACTTTTTCTCTTTTATCACACCCTTTACTTCATCATTCCACCAATCACTCTTCTTTCCTCCTGCCCCCACCCTCCTATAACCACAAACTTCTGCCCCGCATTCTAATACTGCATTTTAAAACTATTCCAACCCTCTTCAACCCCCCCACTACTCATACTTGCACCAGCCCACCTTTCTGCCAATAGTTGCTTATATCTCACTCGAACTTCCTCCTCCCTTAGTTTATACACTTTCACCTCCCTCTTGCTTGTTGTTGCCATTTTCCTCTTTTCCCATCTACCTCTTACTCTTAACTGTAGCTACAACTAAATAATGATCGGATATATCAGTTGCCCCTCTATAAACGTGTACATCCTGGAGCCTACCCATCAACCTTTTATCCACCAATACATAATCTAACAAACTACTTACCAATACATAATCTAACAAACTACTTTCATTACGTGCTATATCATACCTTGTATATTTATTTATCCTCTTCTTCATAAAATATGTATTACTTATTACCAAACCTCTTTCTACACATAGCTCAATTAAAGGCTCCCCATTTTCATTTACCCCTGGCACCCCAAATTTACCTACTACTCCCTCCACAACATTTTTGCCCACTTTAGCATTGAAAACCCCAACCACCATTACTCTCACACTTGGTTCAAAACTCCCCACGCATTCACTCAACATTTCCCAAAACCTCTCTTTCTCCTCTACAGTTCTCTCTTCTCCAGGTGCATATATGCTTACTGTAACCCACTTTTCACATCCAACCTTTATTTTACTCTACATAATCCTTGAATTAATACATTTATAGTCCCTGTTTTCCTGCCATAACAAATACCATAGGATAAATTATGGTAGTAAAGAGTGAGTGGTATTGTTTGTGGATGAAAATAGTATATTTTTGATAGAATGCCCAGTTTTGGAAATTTTCTTAGATGTGCCTTAAATTTCAGGTCACAGTCAAGTTGTGTGTCTAAGAATTTTCCCTCATCTTGTCATTTGTGTGTGTGTGTGTGTGTGTGTGTGTGTACGTGTACGTGTGTGTGTACGTGTGTGTGTACTCACCTGTTTGTACTCACCTATATGTGGTTGCAGGGGTCGAGTCATAGCTCCTAGCCCCGCCTCTTCATTGGTCGATACTAATTCACACTCTCCCTGCTCCATGATATTTGTCATACCTCTTCTTAAAGCTATTTATGGAACTTGCTTCCACTACTTCACTCTCCAGATTATTCCAGTTCCTGACAACTCTAAGACTAAAGAAATACTTCCTAACATCCCTATGACTCATCTGGGTTTTCATTTTCCAATTGTGTCCCCGTGATTCTGTATCCCATCTCCGAAACATTCGATCCTTGTCCACATTGTCAATGCCTCTTAGTATTTTATACGTTGTTATCATGTCCCCTCTATCCCTCCTATCCTCTAGTGTCATCAGGTTGAGTTCCCTTAACCTCTCCTCATAAGACATACTCCTCAGTTCCGGGACTAATCGTGTTGCAAATTTTTGCACTTTCTCTCTCTCTCCCCTCAAGGAAGGTTCCTTGATGTTGGTGAGGGGCTCTTGATTTAGGGAATTGGATCTGTGCTCCAGTTCCACGAATTAAGCCTGAATGCCTTCCACATCCCCCCCAGGCGCTGTATAATCCTCCGGGTTTAGCGCTTCCCCCTTGATTATAATAATAATTTGCACTTTCTCCAATTTCTTGACGTGTTTGACTAAGTGAGGGCTCCATACTGGCGCTGCATATTTCAGTAGAAGCCTTACGTACACTGTGTACAATGTCGTGAATGACTCCTTACTCAGATGTCTAAACGCCAATCTCAGGTTTGCCAATCTCCCATATGCTGCAGCAGTTATTTGATTGATGTGTGCCTCAGGGGACATGTTCGTTATGATGCTTACCCCAAGATCCTTTTCTTTAACTGACGTTTGCAGCTGTTGGTTTCCTAACCTGTACTCCGTCTGCGGTTTTCTGTGTCCTTCCCCAATCTTCATGACCTTACACTTACTGGGGTTAAACTCCAGGAGCCATTTGTCGGACCATACTTGTAGTTTGCCCAGATCCCCCTGTAATTTTAACTGATCCTCTCCCACTTGTATTCTCCTCATCAGTTTCACATCATCAGAGAACAGTGACACTTCTGAATCTATTCCTTCCACCATGTCATTCACGTATACAAGAAACAGCACCGGCCCTAGGACTGACCCTTGTGGAACCCCACTCGATACATTCGCCCACTCCGACACGTCAGCACGTACCAACACACGTTGTTTCCTTCCTGTCAGGTATTCCCTGATCCATTGCAGTACTTTCCCCTTTATTCCTGCCTGCTCCTCTAATTTTTGCACCAGTTTCTTGTGTGGTACTGTGTCAAAAGCCTTCTTGCAATCTAAGATTTAATCTACCCATCCCTCTCTCTCATGTCTTACTTCTGTCACCTTATTGTAGAACTCGAGTAAATTTGTGACACAGGATTTCCCATCTCTGAAGCCATGCTGACTGTCATGTATGAGCCCAATCTTTTCAATGTGTTCCACTACTTTTCTCCTGATAATCTTTTCCATGACTTTACATACTATACAAGTCAGTGACACTGGTCTGTAGTTTAATGCTACCTGTCTGTCCCCTTTCTTAAAAATTGGAACTACATGTGCTGTCTTCCACGCCTCAGGCAACTGCCCTGTTTCGATAGATTTACTTAAGATTGCTGCTAATGGCACACACAGTTCCTCTGCTCCCTCTCTCAGTATCCATGGAGATATGTTATCTGGGCCCACCACCTTTGAGGTATCGAGTTCGTCTAGCAGTTTCTTCAGTTCTACCATGGTTGTGTATTGTATCCAGCGCCTGCTGGTGCACCCTACCTCCACATTTTGCTGGAAGCATTCCTGACTCTGTTGTGAATACTTCTCTAAATCTTTTGTTTAGTTCATCACATACTTCTTGGTCACTCTTCGTGAGCTCCCCTCCTTTCCTCAGCCTGATTACCTGATCCTTGACTGTTGTTTTTCTCCTAATGTGACTTTATAACAACTTTGGTTCAGATTTGGCTTTTGATGCTATGTCATTCTCATATTGCCTCTGGGCCTCTCTCCTTATCCTTGCATATTCGTTTCTGGTTCTTCTGCTCATCTCCTTGTTTTCTTGAGTCCTTTGCCTTCTATACCTTTTCCATGCTCTCACACACTTGGCTTTGGCCTCTTTACACCTCCAATTAAGCCATGGGCTCACTTTTTTTACCATTTTTTATGTTGCCCTTTGGTATGAACCTTTCCTCTGCCTCCCTGCACTTAGTGGTTACTATTTCCATCATTTCATTTACTGTCTTTCCATCTAGTTCTCTTTCCCACTGCACTTCATGCAGGAAACTTCTCATTCCTATGTAGTCCCCTTTTTTGAAGTTTGGTTTCTCTCTTTGTTCTCGTGCTACTGCATTCTCCACTGTTAATTCAACAAGATATTCAAAACTCAGGACATCATGATCACTAGCGCCAAGGGGTCTTTGGTGGGTGATATCCCTTATGTCTGAACTATTCAAGGTGTATGTGTGTGTGTGTGTGATACATTTTTATGTTGAATGATTATTTTTAGCTTTATTCCTGAGCAACATATAGATCTTGTAAAAATTTTAGAGTAAATTTATTGGTTACCATTTGGGTAGAAATGTTTGTGAGCTCTCCATTGACTGTGTTGTTAGACAGCAGAATCTGGATTAGATATGACAAATGATGTGTCATCTGCAAACAGGACTGGTTTAAGTTCTTGGGAGACGTTCAGTAGGGGATTTAGGTAGATAAGGAATAATAGGCCAAGGATGCTACCCTGAGGCACCCCTATATTGATAATTAGCTTTTGGGAAAACCCTTACAAAATTTTCATTGAATGCATTTGTCAGATTGTGGTTGCCAGTTTTTGTGGACAAAGAATACCTTTCAACTTATGGGTGGTAATATATAGAATTATTATTGAGAAAAGCTGAGATGGGATACCTAGAGTAACTTGCATCATTAATCCTTTCAGGGTCCGTGCTGTAGATCTACAGCTTTATGTTGAGGGTTCAAACCGTAGATCTACACCATGAGCTCAGCTCTGATAAGCTCACGTGGTAAATTTGGGCCTAGATATGAGAGAATACATATATGTGGTATGTGTGCACCACATAAAACAAATCCTGTAGCACTCAGTGCATAATGAGAGAAAAAATTGAGACCGTAATTTTCGATTAAAACAGCAACTTTGCAGTGTTTTTTCGTATGTTTTTTATAGTTGTATTTGCAATTTCTTGGTCTCCTTTTATAGAATGGAAGATATATTACAGAAATAGAGATGATTTTGATTGGCTTTAATAATGAAAATGGCTTGAAACTGAGCTCAAAGTAGCAGAACTGTTAAATTTTTGCCGATGTTCAAGAGTGAACAAATGACCTCACATGTCTAATACACGGCAGCTGGTGGGTCTAATACACCTACCATCTGACTTACGACCTGCTTGACATACGACGACTCGACTTACGACCGTGTTTTTTATGCCAAATTTCTGGGAAATAAACAAGTGTTTGTGTTGTACACAGTGTTTATCCTAAATCTTACAGTATAAAATACAGTACTAACAGCATAAAAAGTAAAGTAAAACATGAAATACCAAAATAAAACAATAAAATAGTCATTACAAAAATGTTATGCTGATATTCAGTAGTAAAGTTCGACATGTCCATTTCGACTTACGACCGGTCGTAAGTCGGATGGTAGGTGTATATGTTCACAAGTGGGATGATATTATTTATACAATTATTACAACATTGCATGACAGTGAATCTTCTATTTTTTGGTTTGAATAAAAATTCATTATGCGAATTAAAAATCAAAATGGAATTCATTTGTAAAGCCTGAAAATGTAACAGATGAACAGAGGAAATGTTAGTTTAGTGCCAGGAATGCCTGCATTGTTTATTCTGGACCCTGTTTTGAAATTGGAATATTTTAAACTTTGCACTAAGCTGGCCAAATTACCAATTTCCAATCACTTTATTTTGTAGTTAAAACAGTTGAGTTGGTGATTTCTTGTGCTCATTTGATAGAATAAAAGTAATACTAGTGAAATAGCTAAGAATTTGGTCGACTGGAATAATGTAATTGGCCTAAAATGGAAGTCAAAGTTGGCAAAATAGCCGATTCGTAAATATCGCTGACACATCAAAATTCACGAGAGCATAATTTTGTCAGTTTTCCATCAAATTTCGCACTTTGTTTTATTACCTTCAGAAAAAGATTCTCTACCATTTCATAAGAAAAAATAACAAAATTATTTTTTGAAAATTCTTGGACCCTGGTGCACACTTTGAAATTTGACCTCTGGACCCTGAAAGGGTTAATGTAAAATGTTTTTTTCATATCTTTATTCTCCCTGAAAGGGTAAAAACAGAACTTAGCAGGCAATATGAGCTTGAGGCATCAGCTTCAAATTTAGAAAAAAAAAAAAAAAACGTACTACTTTACACAGTTTGCCAGTAGATGGAATTGGATCAGGAAGTTGTACATTTAAAGTTTCTAGTGGTCACAGCCACTAAAAACTTTAAATTTACAACTTAACTCTTTCAGGGTCCAAGAATTTAAAAAAAAAAAAATTATTTTTTTCTTATGAAATAGTAGAGAATCTTTTTCTGAAGGTAATAAAACAAAAACTACGAAATTTGATGGAAAATTGATGAAATTATCTCATGAATTTTGTGTCGGCAATATTTACGCATTGGCGATTTTGCCGAACTCTTGACTCCCATTTTAGGCCAATTACATTATTCCAGTCTACCAAATTCTTAGCTATTTCACTAGTATTACTTCTATTCTATCAACTGAGCACAAGAAGTCGCCAAATCAACTGTTTCAACTACAAAATAAAGCGATCAGAAATTGGTAATTTGGCCAATGTAACGCAAAATTCAAAATATTCCAATTTCAAAATAGGGTCCAGAATAAACAATGCAGGTATTCCTGGCACTAAATTAGCATTTCCTCTGTTCAATAGTTGTTTTCAGGCTTTACAAATGAATTCCATTTTGAATTTTTATTCACAATGAATTTTTATTCAAATAAAAAAGTAGATTTACTGTTATGCAATTTTGTATAAATAATATCACCACATTTGTGAACGTATATTAGACCCACCAGCTGGTGTGTATTAGACGTGTAAGGTCATTTGTTTACTCTTGAACATCGGCAAAAATTTAACATTTCCGCTACTTTGAGCTCAGTTTCAAGCAATTTCCATTACTAAAGCCAATCAAAATCATCTCTATTTCTGTAATATATCTTCCATCCTATCAAATGAAACCAAGAAATTGCAAATACAATTATAAAAAAAACATACGAAAAAACACTGCAAAGTCACTGTTTTAATTGAAAATTAATCTCGTTTTTTTTTTTCTCTCGTTATGCACTGTGTGCTGCAGGATTTGTTTTATGTAGTACACACATACCGCATAGATGTATTCTCTCATATCTAGGCCCAAATTTACCGCTCACAGCTTATCAGAGTGAGCTGAGCTCATCGCGCATATCTACAGTTTGGACCCTCGACTAAAAGCTGTAGAACTACAGCATGGACCCTGAAAGGGTTAAAGGTGAGACAGCTAGCAAAAGTATTGAAATATAAGTAGGGGGTGAATTTACACACAGATATTTGGGAGTGGTTATATCAGATGGCACTATAAAAGTTGAGGCAAACCATAGTACAGTAGGGCCCCGCTTTATGGGGTTTCACCTTATGGCATTTTGCTAATACGGTGATTTCAAATTATGACCAAAACTTTCTATACGGCGAGCGGTCTTTCAAATACGGCATGCGCCACCCATTTTTTTTAGTCTCTGTGAGCACATATATCTATTATGTCTGGAAACTTTCCAAAATTTCAAGTGTTTTAAAGTTATTGTATGTTTTGCGAGTGTTCTGATAATAATGCTTTGTATATGTACCTACATATACGTATTTACACAGTGCTGGCATGCAGTTACACATTAAAATCACTAAGAGTGCCCCTCTAGTATTAACGCTATAGTAATATTACATAATAATAATCACTCTTGGGCATATTAAATGTCTTATTTTACATCAGTATGGACCATACCACGGGCAGGAATAGAACCCGCTATCAGAGAATCTCAAAACTCCAGACCATCGCGTTTGTTTGCAATCGTGTCATTACGATTTTGTGAGTCAATATGGACGTTTTCATTGATTCATCCATGATATTTTCTTCAAAAGTATATAAGAAACACATTACATAGCATATAAACATGTTATGTTTATATGGCGGGTGGACGGAGAGCATTGTTTTCTCTGGTCCACCAAAAAAAATGTGTATGAATGTGTTTGGCCTAGTCACTCCCCCACTCCACTTGTGTTTACAATTCTCGGCATGAATTAGTCATTACTTCTTCCTTTGTTTATGATGGCATCTAAAGGTAGTTGTTAGAAATTATTAAATTCAGTGAACAAGGTATGTTGATGATAATATGGCTCTGGGCTGCATTAAATATCGTACAGCTATGTAGCCCAGGCTACCTACATTGACTTCCTACAAATAACTACTACTCACCTCTTATCCTACATTAATTAACTCTGACTGTTTCAGGCCCCTTTCTGAAACTGTCATTCTATGTCGCTCAATTTTTGAAAAAAAAAAAATTATTTTTTCTTATGAAATGATAAGAGAATCTTTTCCCGATGGTAATGACACCAAAAGTTCAAAATTTGGTCGAAAACTCGTGGAATTATGCTCCCGCGAAGTTAGCGGTCTCGGCGACATATGCATATCGGCGATTTCGCCGACTTTGAGCCCTATTTTCAGCCAATTCTATTGTTCCAGTTGACCAAACTCATAGCTATTTCTTTAGAACTCCATTTTATCTATCAGCTGAGTACAAGAAACCTCCCATTTACTAATTTGGACTACCCAATATGGTGGTCAGAAATTGGCAATTTGGCCAATTTCACGCAAACTAAAAAAGATGCCAATTTCAAAATAGGGTCCAGAATGAACAAGGTAGACATTCGTGGCACTAAAATAACATATGCTCTGTTCATTAGTCACATCTCTAGGCCCCTCTTATATTATTATTGCTTTCTATTTTGATTTTTTATTCATACAAAAAAATACAAAATTTACTGTTATGCAGACTACTGCATTATTGTAAAAATGGTATAAATAATATCAGTGCACTAGTGAAAGAATATTAGACTTCCCAGTTGATGTGTATTGGACGTGTGGTGTGATTTATTTACTCCTGAACATTGGTAAAAATCGAACATTTCCGCTACTTTGAGCTCAGTTTCAAGGTCGTTTTCATCGTCAAAGTAATAAAAATCATCTCTATTTCTGTAATATGTTTTCCATTTTATCACCTAAGACCATGAAAACGCCAATACAACAATAAATACTATACAAAAATACACCTCAAAGTCGGCGTTTTATTCCAAAAAAAAAAATTTTTTTTTTATTACGCAATGTGTGCTGCAGGATTTTTTTTTATGTGGTGCACACTGACCACACACTCATTCTCTCACATGTGGGCCTACCAGCTTTCTCCCGCTTGATTTGAAGCCGCTAGAATTATTGAGTATATGTACGTCAGAAACGTTGGCTCGTAAGACGTATTTATACGTCGAAAACAGTCAAAACGTTAATATAATTTAGTGTAAACTTCTTGTCTGGCATTTGTATGCATTTATAAATGGAAAAAATGGCGTTCTGCTTTCCGGCAATAGCCTGGAACCTAACCTGCTTTATAAGTGGGGCCCTACTGTATAGATAAGTGGGGTAAAAAGTGGGTGGTGCATTAATGTTTTTTTTTCTACAGATATTTTGTCTGAGGGAAAAGAAGGGAATGTACCAGAGTATAGTGGTGCCAACACTTTCAAATAGGTGTGCTGCAGCAAAAAGGAAGCTAGTGGCAGTGGAGCCATTGTGTTGGAGCACTGTTGTGTGAATATAATGCAGAGAATTTGGAGTGTAGAAATTAAGAGCCCCCTAGGAGGGGTTGGACAAGGAGAAGTTGACAAAGAGGTATATAAATCTGTTGTAGGAGGGGTACAAGAGGCTTAGACTTTTAGGAGCTTAAGCTTCCATCAGGCTTGTGTGACAATATTAGATGAAAGTAAAGGGAGAGAGACAGACAGACTTGGTTTTAAAGGCTGTGCAGGGTAACCTATATGAAGGGATTCAGGAAAAACCAGTTAGCTGGACTTGAGTCCTGGAGGTGGGAAGGGTAATACCTATGCTCTGAAGGAAAAGCAGGTTGTTGAAATTGGTGTAATCTGATTGTCAACATATTTTTGGAGAGATGGCAATTGAATGAATGTTGGCGAGTGTGTTTTGGTCACCCTGCCTTGGCAGATTTCTGTAATTAAAAAAAGTGCATGTACATATTTTTCTCCTAATGAAGTGAGAAATAAAAGACAGAAATGCATTTTATGAATGTGCAGAAAGTTGCATTAAGTACTTTAGGTGGGACTTAAAATATTTACTCCCATTTAATGGCATGAAGCTGACGAATAGCACTATATATACAGTTTGTTGTAGAGTATGTCATTAATTATCTGCTTGGGTTCTTTTGCAGATGATGTTGAGCCTAACAGTTTGCGATCAGCAAATGTGAGTCAGATGGAGGTAGTTTTAACTCAGGCAGTAGACTTGTCGGCAAAATATTCAACAGAGTGTTCTCATTCAGAGAGCAACAAAGATCCACCCACTGCTTCAACTCTGAATGTCAATGGCGTCCATGTGACAGAGAGTGACGAAAGCATTGGTGGAAAGTGGAGTAGTGACGACCGTCTAAGTCAAACCTGTAGTACCAGCAGTGGACAAGGAAATGAGAGTTCTTCGAAGTCATTCCCAGCAGACAGTGAAGATGAGGCCCGTTTCTGTATCGAGAGTTCTGATGGTGGTGCACCTGTCCCACCACCAGAGGTTATTCCTATTACAGGTTAAAAATACACATTTAAGCATAAAGAGTGGTATGACTATGAATAATAAATGTATTATTTAACACTGAGAAAAGCAAGAAAATGTCAATTGGGTGAACAGTTTTACAGTTAAAATATTAAACAAAAGCTACAATTAGGCCTCAGTGATTACTCTCATAAATGATACATTTTCATATCAAAGTAAATTGTGATAGTTGCAGTTTGAATAGCACATCAGGTAATATATGCCTTTTTTTCCAGTCAGGTTTGCATTCATGATCTCTTCCACATAGAATGCAATAAAAGACGAAATTTCAGTTGTCAGGTTAAGCAGTAGCCATTTCTAGCAGCATATTATATTTAAATGAAATGTGATAAGCTGGCACTCTTTTAGGTAGCCAACCCGTTAGCCTAGCACCAGTTCTATTTCATAATCTGCAACAGCAAATGCTGCAGTGCTTTTGAGAAAAAATGGCAACACTGCTATATTGCTTAAAAATTATACTTTACAACAGGACTAAGTGTGTAAATAAGACAATGTGTGGGTTATAGTATTTTATTATGAAGAGCTTTTATCCACCAGGGACTATAAATTTATGAATTGATTGTCCCTTGTGGACAAAGTCTTCAGAGTAAGTGTTGTGACCCCCCACATTCTTATTTACATGCACCGTATATTCTACCATTGTACTACCAGGACTAAGTGTATCTGTACTGACTCTGGTTTAGTGCTTTTGAAGGTACTGTTGTCAGTTCTGCTAGTGCTTGCTCAGTGACTGGGGAAAAAATTGTCTAGCGAGTGATAAGTGAATGTGTTGATTAAATTGGTTGAGTGTTTATATACTGATGAAGATTTTTTCATTATGCAAGCGCCCTTAACCTATGCTAAAATATTATCATTCATGGTCATAAAAGAAGTGTTAGTGATAAATTTTAGTATTGTCAATTTCTTCAGAAGACTACACTTTCAATAATTTTATTCTACTTTTTTTTATTTGACAAAGAATAAGGTGTAGGCAAAGATTATTTGCTATAGCAGTGGCTGCTACATTGGCAACAATAAATACAAACCATACAGTCTTGGCTTGCTGACTAGGGCTTTGTCATAGTTTCAAGTCATGTTTGCCCTCATTCCAAGAGGGGCTATTCAATAAGGCTGTTTCCAGAAATGTATCCATGATGATGGGTGTAAAACAGATTTTGCAGCAAGTGAAATGGACACTAACACCAGGGGGGGGTGAAGGTGAGCATTGTACCAGTGCTTTTGTTAGAAACTTGTGTAAGGTTGTCTTTTTTATTTATTTTTTCTCCTCCTGGATGATGCTTATACACTGCTGTACAAATGGAGCCCTGGTTCAGCCAATTTTTTAGTGATATTTGAAATGAATGCTATTTTTTAAGGTGAGGGATTCAAATAGTGCAAAACTTTATAATTAAGTCTGGGCCTTACCTTCATTTTTACCACAAGGTCAGAAAGTTTTAATGGACTATTTCATAAGAGGATTTCATGCTTGATGCCTACAGGAGTACTTAATAATGAAACTGTCCAAAAAAAAAAAAAAAAAAAAAAAAAGGGGTTTACCTCTTGCTCAAAATACATGTATTAGGATTTGGTAGCAAGGTTTAGAGATTAATTCACTGTCAAGAATTTGAGTAACTTTCATCCCCTAATGTGAAGAGATGCATGACAGTGAGCAAAAGATAATGACAGTGCAGCAAGAAAATATAAAGGGCTGAAGAGTATAATAATGGTTTTGCATTGCAAATGTTTAATGTACTTCCCTTTCTTAATACTTGAGGGAGTCATGAGGTTCATCCTGTAGTTCATCACTGTGGTTAAGAGCTGTGTTCATCCTCATTGTTTAACACAATTACTTCTTGTATTTTGTGCCTCATTGTAACTTTTTTATGAATTATTCATCCATTGTTTAGCTTGTAAATAATGATATACCAGTTGGTGACTCCTTGTACATAACAATGTATTCCTTGACCCAAGTATAATAAAAGATTTAATAATTATCACACATGCATTTCAGTTTGTATCATTTAAATCTTTACATATGCATGTTATTGTAATCAAAAAGAAGCACTGAACCTGTATATTATTATTATTATTATAATCAAAAAGAAGCGCTAAGCCACAAGGGCTATACAGCACTGAACCTGTATAGAGTAGGTAAATAATGCACTAACACATGGGCACTATCTTTTGGGAAAAAAATATATTATTAACAGATCTGCCAATTCCCACCAAAGCAGGGTGGCATTAAAAAGAAAAACTTTCATCATTCACTCCATCACTGTCTTGCCAGAGGGGTGCTTTACAGTTTATAAAACTACAACATTAACACTCCTCCAGGGTGCAGACACTGTACTTCCCATCTCCAGGACTCGAGTCCAGCTTGCCGGTTTTCCAGAATCCCTTCGTAAAAGTTACTTTGTTCACACTCCAACAGCACATCAAATATTAAAAACCATTTGTCTCCATTCACTCTTACCAAATATGCTCACACATGCTTGCTGGAAGTCCAAGCCCCTCGCACACAAAACCTCCTTTACCCCCTCCCTCCAACCTTTCCCAGGCCAGTCCCTACCCCACCTTCCCTCCACTACAGATTTATACACTCCAAGTCATTCTGTTTTGTTCCATTCTCTCTACATGTCCGAACCACCTCAACAACCCTTCCTCAGCCCTCTGGACAACGGTTTTGGCAATCCCACACCTCCTCCAAACTACAAATTCTCTGCATTATATTCACACCACACATTGCTCTCAGACATGACATCTCCACTGCCTCCAGCCTTCTCCTTGCTGCAACATTAATCACCCATGCTTCACACCCATATAAGAGCATTGGTAAAACTATACTCTCATACATCCCTCTCTTTGCTTCCAAGGACAAAGTTCTTTGTCTCCACAGAGTCCTAATTGCACTGCTCACCCTTTTCCCCTCATCAATTCTATGATTCACCTCATCTTTCATAGACCCATCTGCTGACACGTCCACTCCCAAATATCTGAATACATTCACCTCCATAATCTCTCCCTCCAATCTGATATCCAATCTTTCATCGCCTAATCTTATCCTCATAACCTTGCTCTTTCCTATATTCACTTGTAATTTACATACCCTACCAAATTCATCCACCAATCTCTGCAACTTTTCTTCAGAATCTCCCAAAAGCACAGTCATCAGCAAAAAGCAACTGTAACAACTCCCACTTTGTGTTTGATTCTTTATCTTTTAACTCCACGCCTCTTGCCAAGACCCCCGCATTCACTTCTCTTCCAACCCCATCTATAAATATATTGAACAACCACGGTGACATCACACATCCTTGTCTAAGGCCTACTTTTACTGGGAAATAATCTCTCTTTCCTACATACTCTTAACCTGAGCCTCACTATCCTCGTAAAAACTCCACTGCTTTCAGTAACCTACCTCCTACACCATACATCTGCCACATTGCCCCCCTATCCACCCTGTCATACGCCTTTTCCAAATCCATAAATGCCACAAAAACCACTTGACCCTTATCTAAATACTTCACCTATATGTTTAACTGTAAACAGTTGGTCTACACACCCCCTACTTTCCTAAAGCCTCCTTGTTCATCTGCTATCCTACTCAACATCTTATTCTTAATTCTTTCAATAACAACTCTACCATACACTTTACCAGGTATACTCAACAGAATTATTCCCCTATAATTTTTACACTCTCTTTTATCCCCTTTGCCTTTATACAAAGGGACTATGCATGCTCATTGCCAATCCCTAGGTACCTTACCCTCTTCCATACATTTATTAAATAATAGCACCAACCACTCCAAAACTAATCCCCACCTGCTTTTAACATTTCTATCTTTATCCCATCAATCACAGCTGCCTTACCCCCTTTCCTTCTACCCACTGCCTCATGAACTTCCCCCCACACTCACAACTGGCCCTTCCTCACTCCTACAAGATGTTATTCCCCTTTGCCCTATACACAAAATCACAGCTTCCCTATCTTCAAGAACATTTAACAATTCCTCAAAATATTCCCTCCATCTTCCTGATACCTCTAACTCTCCTCTCCTATTTTTAACTGACACATCCATTTGTTCCCTAGACTTCCTCAAGTTAATCTTGCTCCAAAACTTTTCTTAATTTTCAAAAAAATTTGTTAACATCTCACCCACTCTCTCATTTGCTCTCTTTTTACATTGCTTCACCACTCTCTTAACCTTTTTCTCTCCATATCACTTCTATTTTGTAAAAACCTCTCATATGCTAACTTTTTCTCCCTTACTACTCTCTCTACATCATTCCACCAATCGCTCTTCTTCCCTCCCGCACCCACTTTCCAGTAACCACAAACTTCTGCTGAACACTCGAACATTACATTTTTAACCCTTAAATGGTCCAAATGTATATATAAGTTCACTCACGCAGTGCCCTGAATATTTAAAAAAAAAAAAAAATCATTTTTTTCATAGAAAAAAGAGCACATTTTTTTAAGTGTTTTAGAATAAAAAAAAAATTAGGGTCAGTACTTACAGAGATATGAGGCAGAGAAGTTGGCACTGGATGCTCATGTAACAGCAACATGGAGTCCTGCCGCTTGCAGAAGTGTTGCCGATATACCTATTTTTCTATTTTTCATATTATTTTATATAATTTTTATGTTCTGATAATTACAATTTATAGTAGTTCTTGTCATTTCATAACCAATCTTTGTTCTGACATTAGTATTAGATACTGAAATTGTACTCAAATTGTCACAAACACATTGACAGGTAGACATTTACACCTGCCTTGGTCATTTACTATTGTCTTGGAATACATACAAAGTATTTATAGGTCCCAGCAATGTTTTGGATATGTGGAAGTATATAATATTAATGAGGAGGAGGAGGATGAGAAGAAGAATATGTAATAATAATAATAGGTAATAATAAGTTTCCTTGAAGCATGAAAAACAAAGTCCACCCCTGACAATGACATGATAAGATGAGATAACATCTGATAAGAGCTGACGTTTGAATGAGCATACACGAGGGTGGGGGAGGGTGCAGCTGATAAGAAAAGATTAGAGGTGATATTGGATAAGCATCCCCTCCCTTTGTAAGGAACATATAAAAGACCTAGGAATAATTATGTCAGTGGACCTTTCTCTTAAAGACCATAACAAGACAAAGATCACGACAGCCAGGAAGATGATGGGGTGGGTATTGAGAACTTTCAAAACAAGGGAAATAATGCCGATGGTGACACTCTTCAAATCGCTAGTGTTCCCTCACTTAGAATATTGCTCAGTGCTGACAGCCCCGTTCAAAGCAAGAGAAATATCGGAGCTGGAACAAATACAGAGATCGTTTATGGCTCACATTGAGCCAGTAAAGCACCTAAACTACTGGGAATGCCTGCAAGTCTTGAACATGTACTCATTGGAGCAGAGGAAAGAAAGGTACATGATAATATATACCTGGAAGGTGCTCGAGGGCTTGGTCCAAAATCTGCACACTGCCATGACAACATAATGGAGTGAGAGATATGGGATGAAGTGTAAAATAAACCCAGTGAGGAGCAGAGGTGCAGTGGGAACAATAAGGGAACACTGTATCAACATCCGGGGTCCCAGACTTTTCAACATCTTTCCAGAAGATATCAGAAACACTGCTGGAACAAGTGTAGAAGCCTTCAAGAGGAAACTGGACAAGTATCTTCACCAGGTGCCAGATCAACCAGGCTGTGATGGATATGTGGGGCAGCAGGCCTCCAGCAGCAGCAGCCTGGTTGACCAGGCAAGCACCAGACGAGCCTGGCCCATGGCCGGGCTCAGAGAGTAGATAAACTCTCGAAACTCTTCAAAGGTATATCAAAGGTATAAGGTAAAGGTACCTTTTACTCTTACTGTAGCTACAATTAATTATTATTATTATAATAAAAAAGAAGCGCTAAGCCACAAGGGCTATACAGCGCTGCAGGGTAGGGAAGGAAGCAAGGGAATTGGATGGCAGAAGGGAGGGGGGATGATCAGCAGGTTACAGAAAACAGCGGGGCAGGGGATAGTACGGGGGTAGAGGGTAGCAAGAGATTGAAGTAGAAAGAGCTGAAGGTATCAGAATTTGTGAAGTAAGTCAGTTGTCAAAAAGTCAATGAGAGAGTCCGGATGAAAGGTGGGTCCATCAGCGAGAAGGGAAGGTAAAGAGAGAGCAGCGGAGCGAAGACGACGACAGAGGTAAATTCTGTGTGCTCGTTGATAAAGTGGCCAGTCCAACAGAATGTGGCTGACTGATAATGGAGCTTGGCAATTCTCACAGAGAGGAGCAAGACGCCTCTCCATGAGATATCCACGAGTAAGACGAGTATGGCCAATGCGAAGACGGGAGAGAGTAGTCTCCCAACCTCGACACTGGTGATAAGAAGACGGCCAGTAACCTATACTCGGTTTAACCCTTTGAGGGTTTTGGTCGTACTAGTACGTCTTATGCGTAGGGGTTTTTGTCGTACTAGTACGCATAAATTCTAGCGGCCTCAAATCTCACAGGAAAAGGCTGATAAGCCTAGATGTGAGAGAATGGGTCTGTGTGGTGGGTGTGCGCAGTAGGAAAAAAATCTGGGACCCAGTGGTGCATTGTGGGAATGCCATCATAGTACACAATTTCCACCGTGCCCTGTGGTAAGAAGTTCCTCACTCCTCGGCGAATTGGGACACTTTTGTTCCCCAGTGACAGTTCTAATACAGATGGAAGTGACAGTGAAGATGAGTTTCAAGGTTCTGGTGAGGTTTTGACCGAAACTAATGACCATAATATGGGTAATAGTGAGGAAAACCCAGACAACCCACAGCCTTCCACCTCTGGTGCTGGGCCATCTTGTTCACGTTCAGTTGTACCAGAATCAAAGAGGAAACTCCTATTTTCCAAAATCCCAGACTCAGATGTGAGCATTGGTGATGATAGTGATAGTGATTATGAACTACAAGCTCTTCAAACTTGTTCCAAGAATGGAGGAGGAGGAGGAGGCAAGAGGAGGAGGAGGCAAGAGGAGGAGGAGGAGGAGGAGGAGGAGGAGGAGGAAGAAGAGGAGGAGGAGGAAGAAGAGGAGGAGGAAGAAGAATATGTAATGATAACAATAATACATAATAATAATAATACATAATAATAATACATAATAATAATAATGGGTAATAATAAATGTTCACCCATGACAGTAACAAGATAAGGGGAGATAACATCTGATAAGTGCTGACGTTTGATGAGGGTAGAGCTGATGCCAAAAGATGAGATAAACATCTCCTTCCCTTTGTTTTTGCTGGTATACTAACATTTCTGTCTGTATTTGCCTGTCTGTCAAGCTCCCTGTCTATCTGTCTAGCTCTCTGTCTCAGAGAGCAACAAGACTGTGTCATCACTTTTACTCACATCTTCAAGCAGAGTATAGCACTTTGTCTGGGTTTCTTGGGTTATCCTAGGTAATTTATACTATGTATACTTGTATTTATGTGTACCTGTGAGACAGAGATAAAAAGACAGATAGAATGAGGGAGAAAGATAATTAGATAGAATGGAGGAAGGGAAGCAGCATCCGACCCCATTGTTTTGACAGGCGGGAGGGGGGAGTGAGTAATGAGACAATATGTCATTTTGACAGCTGCCGACTCCTGGTAATTTACACTATGGAGGAGGAGGAGGAGGAGAAGGAGAAGGAGGAAGAGTAGGGGGAAGAGGAAGAAGAGGAGGAGGAAGAGGAGGAGGAGGAAGAGGAAGAGGAATAAGAGGAAGAGGAGGAGGAAGAGGAATAGTAGGAGGAAGATTAGGGGGAAGAGGAGGAAGAGGAAGAAGAGGAGGAGGAGGAAGAGTAGGAGGAAGAGGAAGAGTAGGAGGAAGAGGAGGAGGAGGAAGAGGAAGAGGAGGAGGAGGAAGAGGAAGAGTAGGAGGAAGAGGAAGAGTATGAGGAAGAGTAGGGGGAAGAGGAGGAAGAGTAGGGGGAAGAGGAGGAAGAGGAAGAAGAGGAGGAGGAGGGTGGAACACTAGTACACTGGTACTGGTACACTAACATTTCTGTCTGTCTATTTGTCTGTCTGTCAAGCTCCCTGTCTATCTGTCTATCCGTCTAGCTCTCTGTCTCAGAGAGCCACAAGACTTGTGTCATCACTTTTACTCACATCTTCAAGCAGAGTATAGCACTTTGTCTGGATTTCTTGGGTTATCCTAGGTAATTTATACTATGTATACTTGTATTTATGTGTACCTGTGAGACAGAGATAGACAGACAGATAGAAAGAGAGAGACAGATTGAAAGAGATAGAATGAGGGAGAAAGATAAAACACCATTGTGAATGACACCATGTTTCAGAGTTCCACAAGCTGCAGAACTAATAGGAATATGTTCAGTGACTGTATATTGGTATATATATTATAGAACAATAATAATAAACAATGTTTTGTATTGTTTGTTTTTGTAAACAAGTTTTGTAAACAATATATTGATAATTATGTTTGTGTGCTTATTGTGTTGTATACAACGAGTGTATATATGTACATTGCACCTTACTTTGGTCTCATAGGCCACATAAGTTATGTGAAAAAATAAAATAGTGAAAAAAACAACAAACCTTCAAATACAAGTAAACTAAAGTTTACCGGGTGAGCGGCAGTCGCCGCTGTTGCCATACACGGCTCATTTTCTGCAAACTTCATGCATCCATATCTCCGTAAGTATTGATGGTAAAGTTTTTTTGTTTATCCTATAATGTTTAGAAAAAAAAACTCTATTTTTTCATAAGAAAATTTTTTTTTTTTTTTTTTTGAAATTTGGCCGATCCTGAGAACGAGTTTCGGAGAGGGCCTGTCGACCCTCAAAGGGTTAATAGATTGAAGTTTGTTGCCGAGCATAGTAGACCAACGTTGTTGCCAACGGGTGTGAAGGTGGGAAGATATTGCAGTAAAATAGTCCGTAAATGGAATACCTCTATAAGAAACTGGTATGTAAAGTAAAAGGACACAAGTGCAACTAATGTGACATTTATTGTGGCAACGTTTCGCTCTCCAGGAGCTTTATCAAGCCATTACAAACAATACATGGACACAGAGGGTATATAAAGGCTCAGAGTGAGGTGAATACTAGTGAGGTACCTCACTCTGAGCCTTTATATACCCTCTGTGTCCATGTATTGTTTGTAATGGCTTGATAAAGCTCCTGGAGAGCGAAACGTTGCCACAATAAATGTCACATTAGTTGCACTTGTGTCCTTTTACTTTACATATTGTCGGTAATTCTACCAACTTTATTACAAGAAACTGGTAGGTCATGTATTGCTGACCGCGCAGCAGTGTCTGCCTGTTCATTGCCCTGTACGTCAACATGACCAGGGACCCAACAAAAAACAATATCTTTATGCTTGGTAAAGATGCGGCGTAGCCAAAGTTGGATACGGAGGACTAAGGGGTGAGGTGTATCAAATTTTTGTATAGCCTGTAAAGCACTAAGGGAGTCTGAGACAACCACAAATGATGACACAGGCATAGATGCAATACGGATAAGTGCTGTAAGGATGGCATATAATACAGCAGTAAAAATACTAGCCGAAGATAGTAAATGCCCTTGTACGACGCTGTCCGGAAACACTGCTGCGAATCCTACGCCGTCAGAAGACTTAGAGCCATCTGTGTACACAGCAATGGCATGAGAATGAGAGTGAAAGTGGTCAAGAAAAAGAGAGCGGGAAGCGACCGTAGACAGTTGGGCTTTCGAGCAAGGGAGGGAGAAAGAACAGACTCGAACAGCTGGAACTTCCCAGGGGGGTAGGGAAAAGTGAGATGCTACATGTACATAGAAAGGTGGTAGTTGAAGAGAAGACAAGACCGAATGAAGGCGAAGAGAGAAGGGATGGAGTAAACAGGGGCGGCGAACAAATAAAGAATGTCTACTAATATCAGTGACCATTCTATAAATAGAAGGATTGCGGAGATCATGAGAGCGTACATAGTAGCGCAGGCAATGGGCATCACGGCGATCGGATAAGGATGGAACGTTCGCTTCTGCATAGAGGCTCTCGACAGGGAAAGAGCGAAAAGCACCAAGGCATAAACGTAATCCTTGGTGATTAATGGGGTTAAGGCTAGAGAGAGTAGCAGGAGATGCCGCTGAATAGATCTGGTCACCATAATCAAGTTTCGATAAAATAAGGGCGGAATGTAGGTGAAGGAGGGTTCGACGATCAGCTCCCCATGAAAGATGAGCAAGGGTTTTAAGAAGGTTCAGCCGGCTGTGACAAGTTGCCTTCAGAGAGGTAATGTGAGGTTTCCAGGATAACCTACGATCAAAGAGGAGGCCTAGAAACTTGACTGTATCATGTTCAGGGATACGGGAGCCATAGAGGTACAAAGGATGATCGGAGATGACGGAGCGTCTAGTGAAAGTGATTTGGTGGGTTTTAGTGCTGGAAAATTTAAACCCACGTGTGGTGGCCCAATTGGAAACACGGTCGACTGCATGTTGGAGAGAAACTGTAATGAGGTGACAGTCAGCGCCTGCACAGGCAATAGCGAAGTCATCAACATAGAGTGATGACCAAATATTTGATGGAAGACTAGAGGCCAAATCATTAATAGCAAGGAGAAAAAGTGTTGTGCTCAGAACACATCCCTAGGGGACACCTTCAGCTTGGATAAAGTCCGGGGAGAGCACATTATTAACCCGAACACGGAAATGCCTGTCAGTTAAAAAGTTCTTAAGGAAGGATGGTAGATTGCCTCGAAGGCCTAAGGAGTGGGCTTGGGCTAAAATATTATACCTCCAAGTTGTGTCATATGCCTTCTCAAGGTCAAAAAATATGGCAATAACTGAGTGGTTATTCGCAAAGGCATTACGAACATACGTATCCAAGCGTAGTAAGGGGTCTATGGTAGAACGTCCCTTACGAAAGCCATATTGACGAGTGGTGAGACTGTTGTGTGTCTCTAAATACCACACTAAACGTCTATTTACTAGGCGTTCCATTACTTTGCAAACTGCACTGGTAAGAGCAATGGGACGATAGTGGGAGGTTTCATGTCCCGTAGTGCCTGGTTTGCGGAAAGGGAGAACAATGGCGGATTTCCACAGCTGTGGAAGAACTCCTTGTGACCAAATAAGATTGTAAAGGCGTAATAGGACTGCAAGGGCTGACTGATGTAAATGTTGTAGCATACGAATATGAATGTCGTCGGGCCCAGCTGCCGATGATCGACAAGCTGAGAGTGTTGCCTCCAGTTCTTGAAGTGTAAAAGGCACATTATACTGTTCTTCTCTGAGAGAAGAAAAGTCCAAGGGTGCTAACTCTCTGGCAGACTTTGAGGAAAGAAATGAGGGGCATAGATGGAGTCCCTGAGAAATACGGACCAGATGATTGCCAATTTCATTGGCAACATCTAGTGGGTTTGCTATATCAACACCGGCAACCCGCAGAACAGGAGCCGGGTCAGGAGAATATTTACCACTCAGTTTTCGTACTTTTTTCCAGACTGCACTCATAGAGGAAGCAGAGGTGATGGTGGAGACATAATCTCGCCAGCAAGTGCGTTTAGCGTCACGGATGACACGGCGAGCGATCGCACGCTTCTGTTTAAAATCAAGGAGTCGCTCTGTGGTTCTATTGTACCGGTACCTGCCCCATGCAGCGCGTTTCAAACGTACTGCACGAGCACAAGCAGGAGACCACCAAGGCACGCATTTCTGAGAATGCCTGCCCGAAGTTTGGGGTATAGAATGAGAAGCTGCGGTGAAAACGGAGGACGAGAAGAGGTGTAAAAGCTCATCGATGGAGGGCGAAGAAGGAACCTCTTTAAAAACAGTTAGGTGTGAGTAAAGGTTCCAATTTGCCCGATTAAACTGCCAGCGTGGGGTGCGAAGAGGTGGCGAATATGAAGGGGAAGTAAGAATGATTGGGAAATGATCACTGTCATGTAAGTCCGGGAGAACAGACCAAGTGAAGTCTAATGCGGCGGAGGAAGAGCAGACTGAGAGATCGATGCAAGAGAGAGTATGAGTCCGAGGATCAAAATGGGTGTGAGTACCTGTATTTAAAACATGGAGGGGGTGGGTGGCAAGAAAAGCCTCTAACTGAATTCCACGGGAATCACAGTGAGACCTCCCCCAGAGGAAATGGTGGGCATTAAAATCACCAAGTAACAGAATCGGTGGCGGTAATGACGAAACAAGGAAGGCAAAATCCGGAATAGATAATGCCCGAGAAGGAGAGAGATATAAAGAACAGAGCGTATACCACCTATGTAAGTGGATACGGGCTGCTGTGTAATGCAGCGAAGTATGAACAAATAGCTGATGGTACGGAATATCAGTGCGGAGAAGAAGGGCACTTTCATTAAAGGTCCCATCAGGAAAAGGATCTGAAGAATACAATAAATTATAGCCTGAGATGTGAGAAATAACAGCAGAGTGTAATTTTGGTTCCTGTAAGCAAACACCAACAGGGGCAAACTGGGAGAGTAACATCTGAAGCTCACCCCGATTACCCCTGAGGCCGCGTATATTCCACTGTAAATAGGCCATGATTGGCAATGATAAAGATACTTGAAATCCGCAGGTAAGGGTTCCTACGGACTAAAAGGGTTAGAAAAGTCCACATGCGGAGGTAGTGGAAAATGTTCAAGCAGCGAAGGAACGGTGCGCTGTGAAGAAAGGAGTTGCGCAGATGGAGCAGAGGAGAGAGAAAGAGCGGAAGGTGGATCAGTGTCCATTGATGGTTTGGTCTCTGCAATATATT